>NW_028319170.1:0-233948 GCF_062004578.1 Staurois parvus | reverse complement strand
AGAGTAGTGTAGTGAAGATTAGGGTAGAGTAGTGAAGATTAGGGTAGAGTAGTGTAGGTAAGGGTAGAGTAGTGTAGTGTAGGTTAGGGTAGAGTAGTGTAGTGTAGATTAGGGTAGAGTAGTGTAACGTAGGTTAGGGTAGAGTAGTTTTTTTTATAGATTAGGGTAATGTAGATTAGGGTCGAGTAGTGTAGTGTAGATTAGGGTAGAGTAGTGTAGTGTACATTAGGGTAGAGTAGTGTAGTGTAGGTAAGGGTAGTGTAGTGTAGATTAGAGTAGAATAGGTTAGGGTAGAGTAGTGTAGATAAGGGTAGAGTAGTGTAGTGTAGGTTAGGGTAGAGTAGTGTAGTATAGGTTAGGGTAGAGTAGTGTAGGTTAGGGTAGAGTAGAATAGTGTAGAGTAGTGTAGATTAGGGTAGAGTAGTGTAGTGTAGGTTAGGGTAGAGTAATGTAATGTAGATTAGAGTAGAATAGGTTAGGGTATAGTAGTGAAGTGTAGATAAGGGTAGAGTAGTGTAGTGTAGGTTAGGGTAGTGTAGTGTAGTGTAGATTAGGGTAGAGTAGTGTAGTGTAGAGTAGTGTAGAATTAGGGGAGAGTAGGGTAGAATAAGGGTAGAGTAGTGTAGGTTAGGGTAGAGTAGATTAGGGTAGAGTAGTGTAGTGTAGATTAGGGTAGATTAGTGTAGGTTAAGGTAGAGAAGTGTTGATTAGGGTAGAGTAGTGTAGATTAGGGTAGAGTAGTGTATCTTAGGGTAGAGTAGTGTAGGTTAGGGTAGAGTAGTGTAGTGTAGGTTAGGGTAGAATAGTGTAGGGTAGGGTAGAGTAGTGTAGTATAGATTAGGGTAGTGTACATTAGTGTAGGTTAGGGTAGAGTAGTGTACATTAGTGTAGGTTCGGGTAGAGTAGTGTAGATTAGGGTAGAGTGGTGTAGATTAGGGTAGAGTAGTGTAGGTTAGGGTAGAGTAGTGTAGTGTAGGTTAGGATAGAGTAGTGTAGTGTAGATTAGGGTAGAGTAGTGTAGGTTAGGTTAGAGTAGTGCAGTATAGATTGGGGTAGTGTAGATTAGGGTAGAGTAGTGTAGTGTAGAGTAGTGTAGATTAGGGTAGAGTAGTGTAGATTAGTGTAGGTTAGGGTAGAGTAGTGTAGTGTAGATTAGGGTAGAGCAGTGTAGTTAGGGTAGAGTAGTGTAGTTTAGATTAGGGTAGTGTAGTGTAGATTAGGGTAGAGTAGTGTAGTGTAGATTAGGGTAGGTTAGGGTAGAGTAGTGTAGGTTAGGGTAGAGTAGTGTAGGTAAGGGTAGGGTAGTGTAGATTAGGGTAGTGTAGATTAGGGTAGAGTACTGTAGTATAGATTAGCGTAGAGTAGTGTAGATTAGTGTAGGTTAGGGTAGAGTAGTGTAGATTAGTGTAGGTTAGGGTAGAGTAGTGTAGATTAGTGTAGGTTAGGGTAGAGTAGTGTAGTGTAGATTAGGCTAGAGTAGTGTAGTGTAGGTTAGGGTAGAGTAGTGTAGGTTAGGGTAGAGTAGTGTAGGTTAGGGTAGAGTAGTGTAGTATAGGTTAGGGTAGAGTAGTGTAGGTTAGGGTAGAGTAGTGTAGTGAAGATTAGGGTAGAGTAGTGTAGGTTAGGGTAGAGTAGTGTAGATTAGGGTAGAGTAGTGTAGTGTAGGTTAGGGTAGAGTAGTGTAGGTTAGGGTAGAGTAGTGTAATGTAGGTTAGGGTAGAGTCGTTTTTTTATAGATTAGGGTAATGCAGATTAGGGTAGAGTAGTGTAGTGTATATTAGGGTAGAGTAGTGTAGATTAGCGTAGAGTAGTGTAGATTAGGGTCGAGTAGTGTAGTGTAGATTTGGGTAGAGTAGTGTAGATTAGTTTAGAGTAGTGCAGTGTAGATTAGGGTAGAGTAGTGTAGTGTAGGTTAGGGTAGGGTAGTGTAGTGTAGATTAGAGTAGAATAGGTCAGGGTAGAGTAGTGTAGATAAGGATAGAGTAGTGTAGTGTAGGTTAGGGTAGAGTAGTGTAGTATAGGTTAGGTTAGAGTAGTGTAGGTTTGGGTAGAGTAGTGTAGTGTAGATAAGAGTAGAGTAGTATAGTGTAGAGTAGTGTAGATTAGGGTAGAGTAGTGTAGTGTAGGTTAGGGTAGAGTAATGTAGTGTAGATTAGAGTAGAATAGGTTAGGGTAAAGTAGTGAAGTGTAGATAAGGGTAGAGTAGTGTAGTGTAGGTTAGGGTAGAGTAGTGTAGATTAGGGTAGAGTAGTGTAGTGTAGAGTAGTGTAGAATTAGGGGAGAGTAGTGTAGAATAAGGGTAGAGTAGTGTAGGTTAGGGTAGAGTAGTGTAGATTAGGGTAGAGTAGAGTAGGTTAGGGTAGAGTAGAGTAGGTTAGGGTAGAGTAGTGTAGGTTAGGGTAGAGTAGTGTTGGTTAGGGTAGTGTGATTAGGGTAGAGTAGTGTAGTATAGATTAGGGTAGTGCAGATTACAGTAGATTAGTGTAGGTTAAGGTAGAGTAGTGTAGATTAGGGTAGAGTAGTGTAGGTTATGGGAGAGTAGTGTAGTGTAGGTTAGGGTAGAGTAGTGTAGTGTAGGTTAGGGTAGAGTAGTTTAGTGTAGATAAGGGTAGAGTAGTGTAGTATAGATTAGGGTAGAGTAATGTAGATTAGGGTAGAGTAGTTTAGGTTAGGGTAGAGTAGTGTAGGGTAGGGTAGAGTAGTGTAGTGTAGATTAGGGTAGTGTAGTGTAGAGTAGTGTAGATTAGATTAGGGTAGAGTAGTGTAGGTTAGGGTAGAGTAGTGTAGTGTAGATAAGGGTAGTGTAGTGTAGGTTAGGGTAGAGTAGTGTAGTATAGATTAGGGTAGAGTAATGTAGATTAGGGTAGAGTAGTGTAGTGTAGACTAGGGTAGAGTAGTGTAGATTAGGGTAGAGTAGTGTAGATTAGCGTAGAGTAGTGTAGAGTAGTGTAGATTAGGGTAGAGTAGTGTAGGTTAGGGTAGAGTAGTGTAGTGTAGATTAGGGTAGAGTAGTGTAGATTAGGGTAGAGTAGTGTAGGTTAGGGTAGAGTAGTGTAGGTTAGGGTATAGTGTAGTGTAGATTAGAGTAGTGTGGTTTAGGGTAGTGTAGTTTATGATAGAGTAGTGTAGTGTAGATTAGGGTAGAGTAGTGTAGATTAGGGTAGAGTAGTGTAGATTAGGGTAGAGTAGTGTAGGTTAGGGTAGAGTAGTGTAGTATAGATTAGGGTAGAGTAGTGTAGTTTAGAATAGGGTAGAGTAGTGTAGATTAGGATAGAGTAGTGTAGATTAGGGTAGGTTAGGGTAGAGTAGTGAAGTGTAGATTAGGGTAGAGTAATGTAGATTAGGGTAGAGTAGTGTAGGTTAGGGTAGAGTAGTGTAGGTTAGGGTAGAGTAGTGTAGATTAGGGTAGAGTAGTGTAGATTAGGGTAGAGTAGTGTAGTGTAGGCTAGGGTAGTGTAGCTTAGGGTAGAGTTGTGTAGTGTAGTTTAGGGTAGAGTATTGTAGATTAGGGTAGAGTAGTGTAGGTTAGAGTAGTGTAGGTTAGGGTAAAGTAGTGTAGTGCAGATTAGGGTAGAGTACTGTAGATTAGGGTAGAGTAGTGTAGATTAGGGTAGAGTAGTGTAGTGTAGATTAGGGTAGAGTAATGTAGATTAGGGTAGAGTAGTGTAGGTTAGGGTCGAGTAGTGTAGATTATTGTAGAGTAGTGTAGATTAGGGTAGAGTAGTGTAGTGTAGTCTAGGGTAGTGTAGCTTAGGGTAGAGTTGTGTAGTGTAGATTAGGGTAGAGTATTGTAGGTTAGGGTAGAGTAGTGTAGATTAGGGTGGAGTAATGTAGATTAGGGTAGAGTAGTGTAGTGTAGACTAGGGTAGAGTAGTGTAGATTAGCGTAGAGTAGTGTAGTGTAGATTAGGGTAGAGTAGTGTAGGTTAGGGTACAGTAGTGTAGGTTAGGGTAGAGTAGTGTAGGTTAGGGTAGGGTAGAGTAGTGTAGTATAGATTAGGGTAGTGTAGATTAGGAAAGAGTAGTGTAGTGTAGATTAGGGTAGAGTAGTGTAGATTAGGGTAGAGTAATGTAGGTTAGGGTAGCGTAGATTAGGGTAGAGCAGTGCAGGTTAGGGTAGAGTAGTGTAGATTAGGGTAGAGTAGTGTATAATAGGGTAGAGTAGTGTAGTGTAGATTAGGGTAGAGTAGTGTAGTGTAGATTAGGGTAGAGTAGTGTAGTGTAGGTTAGGGTAGGGTAGAGTAGTGTAGATTAGGGTAGAGTAGTGTAGATTAGGGTTGAGTAGTGTAGATTAGGGTTGAATAGTGTAGATTAGGGTTGAGTAGTGTAGTGTAGGTTAGGGTAGAGTAGTGTAGATTAGGGTAGAGTAGTGTAGTGTAGATTAGGGTAGAGTAGTGTAGTGTAGATTAGGGTAGAGTAGTGTAGGTTAGGGTAGAGTAGTGTAGATTAGGGTAGAGTAGTGTAGTGTAGTGTAGGTTAGGGTAGAGTAGTGTAGAGTAGTGTAGATTAGGGTAGAGTAGTGTAGAGTAGTGAAGATTAGGTAGAGTGGTGTAGTGTAGGTTAGGGTAGAGTAGTGTAGATTAGAGTAGAGTAGGTTAGGGTAGAGTAGTGTAGTTTAGGGTTGAGTAGTGTAGTGTAGAATAGGGTAGAGTAGTGTAGATTAGAGTAGAGTAGGTTAGGGTAGAGTAGTGTAGTGTAGATTAGGGTAGAGTAGTTTAGTGTAGGTTAGGGTACAGTACTGTAGATTAGAGTAGAGTAGATTAGGGTAGAGTAATGTAGATTAGGGTAGAGTAGTGTAGTGTAGATTAGGGTAGAAAAGTGTAGTGTAGACTAGGGTAGAGTAGTGTAGATTAGGGTAGAGTAGTGTAGTGTAGATTAGGGTAGATTAGTGTAGTGTAGATTAGGGTAGAGTAGTGTAGATTAGGGTAGAGTAGTGTAGATTAGCGTAGAGTAGTGTAGTGTAGATTAGGGTAGAGTAGTGTACTGTAGATTAGGGTAGAGTAGTGTAGTGTAGGTTAGGGTAGAGTAGTGTAGATTAGGGTAGAGTAGTGTAGTGTAGATTTGGGTAGAGTAGTGTAGATTAGGGTAGAGTAGATTAGGGTAGAGTAGTGTCGTGTAGTGTAGTGTAAATTAGGGTAGAGTAGTGTAGGTTAGAGTAGTGTAGGTTAGGGTGGAGTAGTGTAGGTTAGGTTAGACTAGTGTAGTGTAGATTAGGGTAGAGTAGTGTAGTGTAGATTAGGGTAGAGTAGTGTAGGTTAGGGTAGGGTAGAGTAGTGTAATATAGATTAGGGTAGTGTAGATTAGGGTAGAGTGGTGTAGATTAGGGTAGAGTGGTGTAGATTAGCGTAGTGTAGATTAGGGTAGAGCAGTGTAGATTAGGGTAGAGAAGTGTAGTGTAGATTAGGGTAGAGTAACGTAGATTAGGGTAGAGTAATGTAGTGTAGATTAAGGTAGAGTAGTGTAGATTAGGGTAGAGTAATGTAGTGTAGATTAGGGTAGAGTAGTGTAGTGTAGATTAGGGTAGAGTAGTGTAGTGACAGTGACAGGGGGGGGCAGTGACATGGGAGGACAGTGACATGTGGGGGGGCAGTCACAAGTTGGGGAGCAGTGACATGGGGAGGACTGTGACATGGGGGGGTGGCAGTGACATGGGAGGACAGTGACATGTGGGTAGTGACATGGGGAAAACTACTGTGACGTGGGGGGGGGCACTGACATGGAGAGGACGGTGACATTGGGGTCCATGACATGGGAAGAGGACAGTGACATTGGGCGGGCAGTGACATGTGGGAGGTTAGGAACATGTGGGGGGCCAGACATGGGGAGGACAGTGACGTGGGGGAGCGTGGGGGAGCGTGGCATGGGGAGGATAGTGACATGGGGGAGGGGCAGTGACATAGGGAGGACAGCGACATGGGGAGGGGGTACTGACATGGGGAAGATAGTGACATGTGGGGGGGTCAGTGACATGGGGAGGACAGTGACATGTGGGGGGGTCAATGACATAGGGGGCCGTGACATGGGGGGGAGTGACGTGGGGGGGGCCATGACATGGGGAGGACAGTGACATGTGGTGGGGGGGCCAGTGACATGGGGTGGCATAACTTGAGGATGGCAGTGACATAGGGGGGAATTGACATGGGGGGGGTGAGGATAGTGCAATTGGGGGGGCAGTGACATGGGCAGTGACATGGGGGAGTGGGCCTGACATGGGGAGGACAGTGACATGTGAGGGGGTCAGTGACATAGGGGGCCGTAACATGTGGGGGCTGTGACATGGGGGGGAATGACATAAAGGGGGGACAGTGACGTGGAGGACAGTGACGTAGGGGGGGCCATGACATGGGGAGGACAGTGACATGTGGGAGGGTCAGAGACATTAGAGGGGTAGTGACATGGAGAGGGCAGTGACATTTGGAGGGGCAGTGACATGGGGGGGCAGTGTCACTCACACTGTCATCCCCATATCACTGACACTGCCTCCCCCATATCACTACACCGACACTGTCCTCCCCCCATGTCACTGCCCCTCCCCTCATGTCACTTCACTGCTCCCCACCATGTCACTGACGTTGTCCTCCCCATGTAACTGCCACTGCCCCTCCCCCCCATGTCGCTGACACTGCTCCCCCCCCCATGTCACTGTCTGATGCTGCCAGATTGTGCTGCAGACTGCTCCCCCCCATGTCACTGACACCGTCCC
The DNA here is from genome assembly GCF_062004578.1 of Staurois parvus. Lineage (NCBI taxonomy): Eukaryota > Metazoa > Chordata > Amphibia > Anura > Ranidae > Staurois > Staurois parvus. Next base: position 227,246 of record NW_028319170.1, on the reverse strand, counting down.
CCCCACCATGTCACTGACACCGTCCCCCCCACCATGTCACTGACACCGTCCCCCCCACCATGTCACTGACACCGTCCCCCCCACCATGTCACTGACACTTTCTCCCCCCCATGTCACGGACACTCCCACCCCCCCATGTCACGGACACTCCTCCCCCCAATGTCACTGACACTGTCTGATACTGCCATATATCGCTGCAGAATCCCCCCCCCTCGTCACTGACAACATCCCCCCCCCTGTCACTGACACCATCCCTTTATGCCACTTACACCCCTCCCCCTATGTCACTGACACTGTCCGATGTCGCTGCAGAGAATTTGGCATGTAACAGCCCCCATTTGTGGGATACACAGATTACCTCTACACCGGCCTCCCTGTCAATCTGGCCCCCTTGTGTCTCTCAGTCCCCCTGCGGTCCATGCTGAGATTTGCAGTCCACCCGCCGAGCTTCTCCTCACCCCATGAAGACAGATCTCATCTCTCTGGCAGAGGCTCTGTCCGAGATAGAAGCACAGCATGTCCCCTGTCTGGTAACCTCCCACCCTCACAGCACTTCCGGGAACGGGGGGTTAAGCCACGCCCTCAGCGAAAGAGGGGCGGAGTCCTAGCTAAGGCACCTGCGCACAACACAACTGCGCACACAGGACCTCCTTGTCATTTAGAGCCGGGCAGAACTGAGAGGAGGACGCAGAACGGAGAGCAGGAGGAGTCCTGAGGAGCGACACACCCCCGGCCAGTACCAAGGGGCAGACTCCCATAATAGGCACACCCACATGTTGTCATGGTGACAGACGCCGTCTTTTAGTTCACCCACTTGTTGTCATGGTGACAGACGCCGTCTTTTAGTTCTCCCTCAGAACAGATCCCTCTCCGCCAATGGACGGGATTTCTGTTCAGTGGGCGGGACGAGGGAAAGTTTCCTTGTCATGTGTGCCGTCCAATCACATTTCTCCCATTTTTGATGACAAGCGCGAGCCCCTCACAAGTACTACAAGACTCAGCATGTCCAGCTTAGGAAAGAAGAGGACTTCTGGATGGACCCCCCGATGTCCGGACACAGCGCCGCACAGGACCGTCCTCTGAGCGCCGGGCTGAGGGGAGGACGGAGAACCGGAGCTACTGGAGCCAGGAGCGGGGAGCCCGGTAAGAAATCCCCTTCTATCTCCGATTCTTCTTCTATCTGTGATCGGGGTGATTTTATTATTGTCTGTTATTAGCGATTCTATCTACTGCTAATATTTGATGTACTATTATTATTGTTTGATTTCTATTGGGATGATTATTATTTATATCTATTATTCTTCATTATATGTAATTCTTTTTATTGTTTATTAATATTGATTATAGCGATAACTGCTATTTATATAAAACATAAAATAACAATATAGATTTAAACAAGAAATAGAGATGAAACAATACATAAAATAATAAGATATAAAAAATATATTGATTATACTTATTATGATTATTTTATCAATACTATTATTGATTTTATCTGTTGCTAATATTTTATTATTGTTTATTGATGAACTAATATTGCTATAATTTTATTGGTTATTATCATTGATGAGATCTGGTAATGTTATTTTATTTTTGATTTAATGTATTTTTATTATTGAATATATTTATATCTATTATTTTTTATTATAAAGCATAAAAATAAATTAACAATATTACATGAAGACATAATCTATATCTAGGTTATTGATCAATATTTATTGCATTGATTATTTATTATTGCTATTATTTTATTTATTATCTATTATTATTGATTATATCTGGTGTTATTATTGACTTTTATTTATCATTTTATTATTATTGATATCTATTAATATAGTATTGATTACTATTTTATTACTATTATATCTGTTATTTATTACTGTCTTAGTTTATTGATTACATATGTTCTTATTATTTTATTATTAATATTGTTTATTATTGTCTTTTATTGTTTTATCTATTTTTAGATTTTTTTTTGTATTTTACCTATGATGTTTATTGATACAGTCAATATTTTATGTATTATCTATTATTGTTATTTGATTTATTAGTTTTTTTTTATCTATTATGGATCCTCATGGATGTCCATTGGGACATCAGTCGGACTGCCTGCATTGAACATCTGTGCATCCCCAAGCAGGTTAAAACAGCTTCTCCTGGGTATTTGCTGTGGGATGCCCCCTGTGAATAAGGACATTTTTTTTGTGTTGCAATGTTATTATTACAGCCCTGTTGGGGGATCTTTGGTGAGATATCAGTGGGCAGCACAGTGGCTAAATGGTTTGCACTTCCGCCTGGCAGTACTAGGGTCGTTGGTTCGAATCCCAGCCACGGCACCTCCTGCCTGGAGTTTGCATGTTCTCCCTGTGCCTGCGTGGGTTTCCTCCCACACTCCAAAGACATGCTGCTAGGTTAATTGGCTCCTGTCTAAATTGTCCCTAGTATGTATGTGTATGTATGAATGTGAGTTAGGGACCTTAGATACACCCCTTGAGGGTTAGGGACTGATGTGAATGTACAATTTATATGTAAAGCGCTGCGTAAATTGATGGCGCTATATAAGTACCTGAAATAAATAAATAATAATAAATATCAGGGGTCCAAATAGACCACCAAAATCTTTTTTGAGACGCAGAAAAAGGGACTGAGGATGGAGTCTTTATTTTTTTTTTCTCTGCAGCCTCAGGTGCACCGCAGATAATTAGGAAGCTGCTTCTGCTTTCTATTTATTTATAAACAGAAGCATAGAAAAGTAAAAACTATGCTTCAGTGATGAATAAACACAGCAGCGATTGCTCACTGTCTTCATTCAAGAAAGGAAGGGGCTGGTAATCCTGATGTGTTTACCATCGCCCCACCCCCCCTGCACATTCTTATGCAATGCCCCTCCCTGCCTGCTCGCTGTCCTGTCACCTGAGCTGCACATACTCAGCTCAGCTTACAGCACTGGGCCTGTCTCTGTATGCCAGAATGACTAGCCTCATCCCAAGCTGACCAACGAAGAAAGCCTGACACAGGAGAAGATGCTGGGAGGCAGTGCAGCTTCCACATACGTGTACAACTAAAACCTCTGTTTTGTAATGTATATTGTTAGGGTCAAATTGTGTTTTGTTTAAGGCTAGCTGGTAAGCGTGCTGGGAAATTTCAGTTTGTTTGTACTGTGCAATGCCCTCCCATGTGCACCTTACTTCAAAAGCTAGTTATTAATTGAGGTGGTTATAATGCCTGTACAGCTTGTTCAATGGATTTGGTGTGGGGGACATACTGGACACCTTTAACCCTTTCACTGCCAGGTCTTTGGATGGGGGCGTCTGTATATCTGACAAGTATACCAGTATGGCCGGGAAAGACTAATGCAATGCGATCTGCACTGGATTCCTTAAGTGGAGCACAGGGGAGAGATCAGATGTTTCATTAAAGAGTACATGTCATCAGAAAAAAAGTTCATGGATTTACTGTGCGATGGGCTAAAGAGAGCTTGTAGACAGTCCTCCTTTGGGCTACCTCGAGGGGAATTTACTTAAAATGGGTGCAGACAGGATCCGGAGTAGTTGCGCATCGTAAGCAATCAGCTTCTCACTTCAGCTTGTTGAGTGAAGGTTTGAAATGGACACAAGGAGCTGAGTGGTTGCCATACTCAGTGGCTCTAGATTCTGTCTTCTCCCTTTTTAGTAAACGCCCCCTCAAAATACTACAAAGCTCTTTACTGCTGTCCCGTCTGCGTGTGCACGCTCGACTGTAAAACGGGGAAGAAGGTGTACCCCTTTACGGAGGATAGACAGCAGGACCTGTTCGCCTAAAGTGTGGTTTTCCCATGGGCGTGGTCAACCTGGTTCTTTACACAACAGCCACTGTTGTTAGAGAGAGGTGGGTGGTCAAAGTTGGCCAGACAAGCGACAAACCGCTGGCCGTTTTATTGCAGCACGGGTAGGGCGGTTGCGTGCCTCGTGCGCACCCCCTACTTGTTTTGCAATATCACGTTTTAAACGTGATTTTGCCCAGCGGTGCCACCTTGTGGCTGTTTTTCCACAGTGGCTGGATGGCAAGCAGTTAAATGCCCCTACCTGCCTGCTCGATGTCCTCTCCAGCTCTGTAACCTGATCTGCACATGCACAGCTCAGCCTATGGCTCCAGGCCAGTCTCTGTGTGTCAGAATGACTAGCTCCTGTGCATGCGCAGAAGTGATGTCATCTCGTGCCAGCCAATGAAGATGGAGAAGATGCAGGACAGGATTGTTGGCGGAAACATGAGTATATCGCTCCTTTTGGTTCCATTTTTATTTCTGTTGTGAATGCTCCAACAGGAAGACTCTCACATTTATGAGTTGGACCGCACTTTACAGAGGAGCCTTGGTGAGGAGGTGCGGCTTCAACATACATTTGCAAATGTCTGCAACTAAAATCTCTGTTTTTAATGTAAATTATTATGTTGAGTCATTTTTCTTTTTCAAGCTAGCTGGTAAGTGTGCTGGGAAATTTTCTGTTGAATTGTGCCATGCCCTCCATGTGCATATTCATTAGCTAGTTATAAATTGGGATTGTTGTCATTTTTTTTTTATAGCTTGTTCACTGGATTTGCTGTGGAGACACATTGTAGGCCTTCAGGTGCCATTGTGCTCCTGCTGGTCTTCTATTGGGAGGAAGGGGCTCCCTCCAGGTATACTTGCCTTTAACCGCTTGATGTCAAATCACGTACATGTATGCCATTTCTTATTAAGTGGTTGTACTAGGATGATAAATGTAGCTTCATGCAGGCATCATCCCGGTACCATTTTTTAGAGCCGACGGTCTAAAAACAAGCAGCTGGAGGGGACACCCCCACCGAGACACCCGATCAACCAGTCCGCGCTTCTGCCGGCTGATCACAGAGCCGAACAAGGAGGGGAACCGCTCCGTTCGGCTCTGTGATTTAGTGAACTGGAAACGATGACCTTACATCACTTCCTATTTATCTGGATGTAAACGGCACCATTTTTAAAAATGAAAAGCATGTGATCAAATACTTTAAAGGGCAGAAGAGGGATCTGGGGTCTCATTGACCTCAGAACCCTCCATAAAGAGTACCTGTCACATGCCTTTTGTTGTCACAAGGGATATTTACATTTCTTGTGACAGCAATAAAATTACTAAAAGGAAATTAAAGTGACAGTGTAAATATAAAAATTAATAAAAAAAAAAAACATTCAAGTGCTCTCATTCCCTTGTGCTTGTGCGCAAAGGCAAATGCACTCATCAGTCACGCACTCAGGCAGTGATCATCCCACACGTGAGGTATCACTGCGAACGTCAGGCACTAATTCTAGCCTATGGACAGTCAAATTTTCATCTTTGTCGCACAGGCATGCAAAATTTTAAAGCGTGACATGTTTGGTATCTATTTGCTTGGCGTAACATCATCTTTTATATTTTGCCCCCAAAAATTGGGTTATGTATTGTTTTTGCATTAAAATTAACAAGAATATATTTTTTTTTTCCCCAAAAAATTGCATTTGAAAACTGCTGCGCAAATACCGTGTGACATAAAAAATTGCAACAACCGTCAATTCATTTTCTAGAGCTGGGGTGTCAAACTGGGGGGCCCTCCAGCTGTTGCCAAACTTCCAAGTCCCATCATGCCTGTACCTTTTGGAGTCATGCTTGTAACCGTCAGTCTTGCAATGCCTCATGGGACTTGTGGTTTGGCAACAGCTGGAGGGCTGCCAGTTTGACACCTCTGCTCTAGGGCATCTGCTTTAGAAAAATATATCATGTGTTTTGGGGTTTGTGACGGGAGTCACTTAGGGTGGGGGGGGCCATGGAACCCAGCTCACTTAGGAGAGGTGGGGAGACCCCTGTCTCAGCTCCCCATATCCCTCTTATGTGTAAATCACCCTGTGCCTGTTAGGGGTACAGGGTGATCTGTCCTAATATTGGGGTGGGGGGGCGGTTGTAAATAATAAATACATTTTAGTAAATTGTTTGACTGGACAATCGAGAGTACATGTATGCACATTTTTTTGCACATTCAATGCATGGACAAATGAAGTTTGAAAAATTCACTTGCTTTTAACATTAAATTTTAAAATAAATATATTTTTTAATGAAAACCACATAAAGCGTTCAACCCACTAACGATTAGGAAATCGAACGAATGTTCTGAAGGTAAAAATTTTCATACAAAAATTGTATATTTGTATGGCCAGCTTAATAGATGGACAAGCCGAAATATCAGACAAGTGTTTTTGAATCTGCGGATTCCCGCTGATAATAAGGGGACGCGAGCAATTCTATCCCTTGACACTGCCGAAGAGTTTGACAGCATTGAGTGGCATTATTTTTGGCAGGTGCTCTCTGCATTTCAGTTTGGCCCATGTTTCATAAAATGGATATGGTTACTGTATACCACCACTGTACGTATAAAATTGATAATGTATTGTAGGACCCATTTCCTCTGCATGGGGAATGAGGCAGGGGTGTCTTATTATCGTCCTTGCTCCTTGGTACTGGTACGTCACTGTATTGGAAGAGTGATATCTCTTTCATTGCTGCAGCTACAAAAATGATGGCAATATCATTTTCTTTAGAGATGAGCGAAGAATTGAAAAATTCGATTCGGCTGATTCGGCGAATTCCAGTATGAAATTCGATTCGATGCGAATTTCTCCGCTACGAAGATGACTTATAAAAAGGGTTTCTAGGCTTCAGAGAGCCTTTAAATTAGTGCAGAACACTGTACCTTTAATTTAAATGCCCTTGGAGATCAGGAAGGAGAAGGAGAAGGAGAAGGATGAGAAGAAGGAGAAGGAGAAGGATGAGAAGAAGGAGAAGGAGAAGGATGAGAAGAAGGAGAAGGAGAAGGAGAAGGATGAGAAGAAGGAGAAGGAGAAGGAGAAGGATGAGAAGAAGGAGAAGGATGAGAAGAAGGAGAAGGAGAAGGATGAGAAGAAGGAGAAGGAGAAGGATGAGAAGAAGGAGAAGAATGAGAAGAAGGAGAAGGATGAGAAGAAGGAGAAGGATGAGAAGAAGGAGAAGGATGAGAAGAAGGAGAAGGATGAGAAGAAGGAGAAGGATGAGAAAAAGGAGAAGGATGAGAAGAAGGAGAAGGAGAAGGATGAGAAGAAGGAGAAGGATGAGAAGAAGGAGAAGAAGAAGGATGAGAAGAAGGAGAAGGATGAGAAGAAGGAGAAGGAGAAGGATGAGAAGAAGGAGAAGGATGAGAAGAAGGAGAAGGAGAAGGATGAGAAGAAGGAGAAGGAGAAGGATGAGAAGATGGAGAAGGAGAAGGATGAGAAGATGGAGAAGGAGAAGGATGAGAAGAAGGAGAAGGAGAAGGATGAGAAGAAGGAGAAGGATGAGAAGAAGGAGAAGGAGAAGGATGAGGAGAAGGATGAGAAGAAGGAGAAGGATGAGAAGAAGGAGAAGGAGAAGGATGAGAAGAAGGAGAAGGATGAGAAGAAGGAGAAGGAGAAGGATGAGAAGAAGGAGAAGGAGAAGGATGAGAAGAAGGAGAAGGAGAAGGATGAGAAGATGGAGAAGGAGAAGGATGAGAAGAAGGAGAAGGAGAAGGATGAGAAGAAGGAGAAGGAGAAGGATGAGAAGAAGGAGAAGGATGAGGAGAAGAAGAAGGATGAGAAGAAGGAGAAGGATGAGAAGAAGGAGAAGGAGAAGGATGAGAAGAAGGAGAAGGATGAGAAGAAGGAGAAGGAGAAGCAGAAGGAGAAGGATGAGAAGAAGGAGAAGGATGAGAAGAAGGAGAAGAAGGAGAAGGATGAGAAGAAGGAGAAGGAGAAGGATGAGGAGAAGGAGAAGGATGAGGAGAAGGAGAAGGATGAGAAGAAGGAGAAGGATGAGAAGAAGGAGAAGGATGAGAAGAAGGAGAAGGAGAAGGATGAGAAGAAGGAGAAGGATGAGAAGAAGGAGAAGGATGAGAAGAAGGAGAAGGATGAGAAGAAGGAGAAGGAGAAGCAGAAGGAGAAGGATGAGAAGAAGGAAAAGGAGAAGGATGAGAAGATGGAGAAGGAGAAGGATGAGAAGAAGGAGAAGGAGAAGGATGAGAAGATGGAGAAGGAGAAGGATGAGAAGATGGAGAAGGAGAAGGATGAGAAGAAGGAGAAGGATAAGAAGGAGAAGGAGAAGGATGAGAAGAAGGAGAAGAATGAGAAGAAAGAGAAGGATGAGAAGAAGGAGAAGGATGAGAAGAAGGAGAAGGATGAGAAGAAGGAGAAGGAGAAGGATGAGAAGAAGGAGAAGGAGAAGGATGAGGAGAAGAAGAAGGATGAGAAGAAGGAGAAGGATGAGAAGAAGGAGAAGGAGAAGGATGAGAAGAAGGAGAAGGATGAGAAGAAGGAGAAGGATGAGAAGAAGGAGAAGGAAAAGGATGAGAAGAAGGAGAAGGATGAGAAGAAGGAGAAGGAGAAGGATGAGAAGAAGGAGAAGGATGAGGAGAAGGAGAAGAATGAGAAGAAGGAGAAGGATGAGAAGAAGGAGAAGGATGAGAAGAAGGAGAAGGATGAGAAGAAGGAGAAGGAGAAGCAGAAGGAGAAGGATGAGAAGAAGGAAAAGGAGAAGGATGAGAAGAAGGAGAAGGAGAAGGATGAGAAGAAGGAGAAGGAGAAGGATGAGAAGAAGGAGAAGGATGAGAAGAAGGAGAAGGAGAAGGATGAGGAGAAGGATGAGGAGAAGGAGAAGGATGAGAAGAAGGAGAAGGATGAGAAGAAGGAGAAGGAGAAGGATGAGAAGAAGGAGAAGGATGAGAAGAAGGAGAAGTATGAGAAGAAGGAGAAGGAGAAGGATGAGAAGAAGGAGAAGGAGAAGGATGAGAAGAAGGAGAAGGATGAGGAGAAGAAGAAGGATGAGAAGAAGGAGAAGGATGAGAAGAAGGAGAAGGAGAAGGATGAGAAGAAGGAGAAGGATGAGAAGAAGGAGAAGGATGAGAAGAAGGAGAAGGAGAAGCAGAAGGAGAAGGATGAGAAGAAGGAGAAGGATGAGAAGAAGGAGAAGAAGGAGAAGGATGAGAAGAAGGATGAGGAGAAGGATGAGAAGAAGGAGAAGGAGAAGGATGAGGAGAAGGAGAAGGATGAGGAGAAGGAGAAGGATGAGAAGAAGGAGAAGGATGAGAAGAAGGAGAAGGATGAGAAGAAGGAGAAGGATGAGAAGAAGGAGAAGGAGAAGGAGAAGCAGAAGGAGAAGGATGAGAAGAAGGAAAAGGAGAAGGATGAGAAGAAGGAGAAGGAGAAGGATGAGAAGAAGGAGAAGGAGAAGGATGAGAAGAAGGAGAAGGAGAAGGATGAGAAGATGGAGAAGGAGAAGGATGAGAAGAAGGAGAAGGAGAAGGATAAGAAGAAGGAGAAGGAGAAGGATGAGAAGAAGGAGAAGAATGAGAAGAAGGAGAAGGATGAGAAGAAGGAGAAGGATGAGAAGAAGGAGAAGGATGAGAAGAAGGAGAAGGATGAGAAGAAGGAGAAGGAGAAGGATGAGAAGAAGGAGAAGGATGAGAAGAAGGAGAAGGAGAAGGATGAGGAGAAGAAGAAGGATGAGAAGAAGGAGAAGGATGAGAAGAAGGAGAAGGAGAAGGATGAGAAGAAGGAGAAGGATGAGAAGAAGGAGAAGGATGAGAAGAAGGAGAAGGAAAAGGATGAGAAGAAGGAGAAGGATGAGAAGAAGGAGAAGGATGAGAAGAAGGAGAAGGATGAGGAGAAGGAGAAGGATGAGAAGAAGGAGAAGGAGAAGGATGAGAAGATGGAGAAGGAGAAGGATGAGAAGAAGGATGAGGAGAAGGATGAGAAGAAGGAGAAGGATGAGAAGAAGGAGAAGGATGAGGAGAAGGAGAAGGATGAGAAGAAGGAGAAGGATGAGAAGAAGAAGGAGAAGGAGAAGGATGAGAAGAAGGAGAAGGATGAGAAGAAGGAGAAGGATGAGAAGAAGGAGAAGGAGAAGGATGAGAAGAAGGAGAAGGAGAAGGATGAGGAGAAGAAGAAGGATGAGAAGAAGGAGAAGGATGAGAAGAAGGAGAAGGAGAAGGATGAGAAGAAGGAGAAGGATGAGAAGAAGGAGAAGGAGAAGCAGAAGGAGAAGGATGAGAAGAAGGAGAAGGATGAGAAGAAGGAGAAGGAGAAGGATGAGAAGAAGGAGAAGGAGAAGGATGAGAAGAAGGAGAAGGAGAAGGATGAGGAGAAGGAGAAGGATGAGAAGAAGGAGAAGGATGAGAAGAAGGAGAAGGAGAAGGATGAGAAGAAGGAGAAGGAGAAGGATGAGAAGAAGGAGAAGGAGAAGGATGAGAAGAAGGAGAAGGAGAAGGATGAGAAGAAGGAGAAGGATGAGGAGAAGAAGAAGGATGAGAAGAAGGAGAAGGATGAGAAGAAGGAGAAGGAGAAGGATGAGAAGAAGGAGAAGGATGAGAAGAAGGAGAAGGATGAGAAGAAGGAGAAGGAGAAGCAGAAGGAGAAGGATGAGAAGAAGGAGAAGGATGAGAAGAAGGAGAAGAAGGAGAAGGATGAGAAGAAGGAGAAGGAGAAGGATGAGAAGAAGGAGAAGGAGAAGGATGAGGAGAAGGAGAAGGATGAGGAGAAGGAGAAGGATGAGAAGAAGGAGAAGGATGAGAAGAAGGAGAAGGAGAAGGATGAGAAGAAGGAGAAGGATGAGAAGAAGGAGAAGGATGAGAAGAAGGAGAAGGAGAAGGAGAAGCAGAAGGAGAAGGATGAGAAGAAGGAAAAGGAGAAGGATGAGAAGATGGAGAAGGAGAAGGATGAGAAGAAGGAGAAGGAGAAGGATGAGAAGAAGGAGAAGGAGAAGGATGAGAAGATGGAGAAGGAGAAGGATGAGAAGAAGGAGAAGGATAAGAAGAAGGAGAAGGAGAAGGATGAGAAGAAGGAGAAGAATGAGAAGAAGGAGAAGGATGAGAAGAAGGAGAAGGATGAGAAGAAGGAGAAGGATGAGAAGAAGGAGAAGGAGAAGGATGAGAAGAAGGAGAATGAGAAGGATGAGGAGAAGAAGAAGGATGAGAAGAAGGAGAAGGATGAGAAGAAGGAGAAGGAGAAGGATGAGAAGAAGGAGAAGGATGAGAAGAAGGAGAAGGATGAGAAGAAGGAGAAGGAAAAGGATGAGAAGAAGGAGAAGGATGAGAAGAAGGAGAAGGATGAGAAGAAGGAGAAGGATGAGGAGAAGGAGAAGGATGAGAAGAAGGAGAAGGAGAAGGATGAGAAGATGGAGAAGGAGAAGGATGAGAAGAAGGAGAAGGATGAGAAGAAGGAGAAGGATGAGAAGAAGGAGAAGGATGAGGAGAAGGAGAAGGATGAGAAGAAGGAGAAGGATGAGAAGAAGGAGAAGGAGAAGGATGAGAAGAAGAAGAAGGATGAGAAGAAGGAGAAGGATGAGAAGAAGGAGAAGGAGAAGGATGAGAAGAAGGAGAAGGATGAGAAGAAGGAGAAGGATGAGAAGAAGGAGAAGGAGAAGCAGAAGGAGAAGGATGAGAAGAAGGAGAAGGATGAGAAGAAGGAGAAGGAGAAGGATGAGAAGAAGGAGAAGGAGAAGGATGAGAAGAAGGAGAAGGAGAAGGATGAGGAGAAGGAGAAGGATGAGAAGAAGGAGAAGGATGAGAAGAAGGAGAAGGAGAAGGATGAGAAGAAGGAGAAGGATGAGAAGAAGGAGAAGGATGAGAAGAAGGAGAAGGATGAGAAGAAGGAGAAGGATGAGAAGAAGGAGAAGGATGAGAAGAAGGAGAAGCAGAAGGAGAAGGATGAGAAAAAGGAAAAGGAGAAGGATGAGAAGATGGAGAAGGAGAAGGATGAGAAGAAGGAGAAGGAGAAGGATGAGAAGAAGGAGAAGGATGAGAAGAAGGAGAAGGAGAAGGATGAGGAGAAGGAGAAGGATGAGAAGAAGGAGAAGGATGAGAAGAAGGAGAAGGATGAGAAGAAGGAGAAGGAGAAGGATGAGAAGAAGGAGAAGGATGAGAAGAAGGAGAAGGATGAGAAGAAGGAGAAGGATGAGAAGAAGGAGAAGGATGAGAAGAAGGAGAAGAAGGAGAAGGATGAGAAGAAGGAGAAGGATGAGAAGAAGGAGAAGGATGAGAAGAAGGAGAAGGAGAAGGATGAGAAGAAGGAGAAGGAGAAGGATGAGAAGAAGGAGAAGGATGAGGAGAAGAAGAAGGATGAGAAGAAGGAGAAGGATGAGAAGAAGGAGAAGGAGAAGGATGAGAAGAAGGAGAAGGATGAGAAGAAGGAGAAGGAGAAGGATGAGAAGAAGGAGAAGGATGAGAAGAAGGAGAAGCAGAAGGAGAAGGATGAGAAGAAGGAGAAGGAGAAGGATGAGAAGAGGGAGAAGGATGAGAAGAGGGAGAAGGAGAAGGATGAGAAGAAGGAGAAGGAGAAGGATGAGAAGAAGGAGAAGGATGAGGAGAAGGAGGAGAAGGATGAGGAGAAGGAGAAGGATGAGAAGAAGGAGAAGGATGAGAAGAAGGAGAAGGAGAAGGATGAGAAGAAGGAGAAGGATGAGAAGAAGGAGAAGGATGAGAAGGAGAAGGAGAAGGAGAAGCAGAAGGAGAAGGATGAGAAGAAGGAAAAGGAGAAGGATGAGAAGATGGAGAAGGAGAAGGATGAGAAGAAGGAGAAGGAGAAGGATGAGAAGAAGGAGAAGGAGAAGGGTGAGAAGAAGGAGAAGGATGAGAAGAAGGAGAAGGATGAGAAGAAGGATGAGAAGAAGGATGAGAAGAAGGAGAAGGATGAGAAGAAGGAGAAGGAGAAGGATGAGAAGAAGGAGAAGGATGAGAAGAAGGAGAAGGATGAGAAGAAGGAGAAGGATGAGAAGAAGGAGAAGGATGAGAAGAAGGATGAGAAGAAGGAGAAGGATGAGAAGAAGGACAGTTCTGTGACAGTTTCTGTCTATTTCTGACAATTCTGGGACATTCACTCCATACAGCGGTTTCAAGAAGAAGAAGTAGGCAAAAAGTGTATCTGCAGCGCTCCTCTAAGTGTAACTGCAGAATGTCATTTATGGAAAAAAATAGATACAATGTTTCAACCGCTGTATGGAGTGAATGTCCCATAACTGTCAGAAATAGACTATTTCTGACAGTTCTGGGACATTCACTCCATACAGCGGTTTCAACCGCTGTATGGAGGGAATGTCATAGAACTGTCAGAAATAGACTATTAATGACAGTTCTGGGACTGTCCTTCCATACAGCGGTTGAAACATTGTATCTATTTGTTTCCATAAATGGATCCATTTATGGAAACAAATAGATACAATGTTTCAACCGCTGTATGGAAGGAATGTCCCAGAACTGTCAGAAATAGTCTATTTCTGACAGTTCTGGGACATTCCCTCCATACAGCGGTTGAAACCGCTGTATGGAGTGAATGTCCCAGAACTGTCAGAAATAGTCTATTTCTGACAGTTATGGGACATTCACTCCATACAGCGGTTGAAACATTGTATCTATTTTTTTCCATAAATGACATTCTGCAGATACACTTAGAGGAGCGCTGCAGATACACTTTTTGCCTACTTCTTCTTCTTCTTCATCCTCATCCTTATAAGAAGAAGAAGAGGATGAGGATGAAGAAGAAGAAGAAGTAGGCAAAAAGTGTATCTGCAGCGCTCCTCTAAGTGTATCTGCAGAATGTCATTTATGGAAAAATAGATACAATGTTTCAACCGCTGTATGGAGTGAATGTCCCATAACTGTCATAAATAGTCTATTTCTGACAGTTCTGGGACATTCACTCCATACAGCGGTTTCAACCGCTGTATGGAGGGAATGTCATAGAACTGTCAGAAATAGACTATTAATGACAGTTCTGGGACTGTCCTTCCATACAGCGGTTGAAACATTGTATCTATTTGTTTCCATAAATGGATCCATTTATGGAAACAAATAGATACAATGTTTCAACCGCTGTATGGATGGAATGTCCCAGAACTGTCATAAATAGTCTATTTCTGACAGTTGTATGACATTCCCTCCATACAGCGGTTGAAACCGCTGTATGGAGTGAATGTCCCAGAACTGTCAGAAATAGTCTATTTCTGACAGTTATGGGACATTCCCTCCATACAGCGGTTTCCGGCAAAAAGTGTATGTGCAGAGTTCCTCTATTCTGCAGATACACTTAGAGGAGCTCTGCAGATACACTTAGAGGAGCTCTGCACATACACTTTTTGCCGGCTTGGAATTATTCTTATTTTCATCCTACTTCTTCTTCTTCATCCTCATCCTCTTCTTCTTCTGAGGATGAAGAAGAAGAAGTAGGATGAAAATAAGATTAATTCCAAGCCGGCAAAAAGTGTATGTGCAGAGCTCCTCTAAGTGTATGTGCAGAGCTCCTCTAAGTGTATCTGCAGAATAGAGGAACTCTGCACATACACTTTTTGCCGGCTTGGAATTATTCTTATTTTCATCCTACTTCTTCATCCTCATCCTCTTCTTCTTCTTCTGAGGATGAGGATGAAGAAGAAGAAGAAGAAGTAGGATGAAAATAAGATTAATTCCAAGCCGGCAAAAAGTGTATGTGCAGAGCTCCTCTAAGTGTATCTGCAGAGCTCCTCTAAGTGTATCTGCAGAATAGAGGAACTCTGCACATACACTTTTTGCCGGCTTGGAATTATTCTTCTTTTCATCCTACTTCTTCTTCTTCTTCTTCATCCTCATGCTCATCCTCAGAAGAAGAGGATGAGGATGAGGATGAAGAAGAAGAAGAAGTAGGATGAAAAGAAGAATAATTCCAAGCCGGCAAAAAGTGTATGTGCAGAGTTCCTCTATTTCTGACAGTTCTCTGACAGCTTCTTCACATGTACAGCGGTTGAAACATCTGTATCCTAAATGGAAACTAATAGATACAAATTGTATCTATTATTTTCCATTTAGGATACAGATGTTTCAACCGCTGTACATGTGAAGAAGCTGTCAGAGAACTGTCAGAAATAGAGGAACTCTGCACATACACTTTTTGCCGGCTTGGAATTATTCTTCTTTTCATCGTACTTCTTCTTCTTCATCCTCATCCTCTTCTTCTGAGGATGAGGATGAAGAAGTAGGATGAAAATAAGAATAATTCCAAGCCGGAAAAAGTGTATGTGCAGAGTTCCTCTATTTCTGACAGTTCTCTCACAGCTTCTTCACATGTACAGCGGTTGAAACATCTGTATCCTAAATGTAAACTAATAGATACAATGTTTCAACCGCTAAACATGTGTTCCTTCTGTCAGAGAACTGTCAGAAATAGCGGAGCTCTCTGCAGGGACACTTTTGCCGGCTGATCGGGAAATGTTCGATTCGCGCACCCGAAGTAGGCAAAATTTCGGATTCGACGCGAATCGAATATTTCTTGAAATTCGACTCGAATTCCGGTTCGCCTGGTTCGATTTGCTCATCTCTAATTTTCTTCTGCCAGCAATCCCCTTCCCTGTAAAAGCAATCCTAAGAAGCTGCTGGATTACTGTTACCGGTGACGGAAGCTGGTCCCACTCCTTCCGCCGCAGATGCCGCCTTTACCTGGCTCTTCTGAACAATCAGGGAGCCCCTTAAGGATGCCACTGGCAGCATCGGCTTCCCTGAACACAGAGGAACTGATCTTACTCCTCCCACTGTATGATGTCAGAAACCTGCTGGTTTTTGACGTCACACAGTGGGACGAACAAGATTTCAGTTTTTTTGTTTGCAAGCCATTCCTAGCTTGTGTAGCAGCAGATCAAACCAATCTCAGTTTTTTGTCTGCTGCTTTGGAGGCCAGAGGAGAGATCTGGGGTCTCAGAGACCCCAGATGTCTCCATAAAGAGGACCTGTCATGGTCCATGCTATTACAAGGGCTGTTGTTCATCCTTTGTGATAGCAATATAGGTGATAAAAAAAAAATATAAAGTTACAGTGTAAAAACAAAATAAATAAATAAATGAAATTGAACAACTTTCCAGCCGACTTATAGCAGCAGTAATGCTACAGGGCGGCAGGGCTGCGCAGTCACGCATATATATATATATATGTGATTTAGTACAATTGTAGAAATTGCAGCGCTAATAATAAGACTGGATAAGTAACTGGATATTATCCAAATAAAGTGCTTAGTAATAACAAAACAAAATGCTTAATATCCAGATAAAGTGCTTAGTAAATAACCACCTTAGAAAATAATTGATATGCAAATCAATGAATAAATATTAATTAATAATGTCCAGATATATAATAAATAAAAACAGTCCCAATAAGTGTAAGTGATTTGGATATGAACTAATAAATCTTGTTATCTCAGTGGCATATAAACAGATATTCCGGAGACGTGTGGAGTATGGTAAAAATGCACACTCACCAGATGCGCATTTTAAATGCATAGTGTATAAATATGTTGTAGTCAGCCAGAGGTCCCCTTTAGGGTGGGATGAAATACAGCCTGGTCTGGATATCCCTCCTCTGGAGTCTGGGGTGGTTAGAAGTCAGCCAGAGGTCCCCCTTAGATATTCCATCCCACCTAAAGGGACCTCTGGCTGAAGGTTGTCTGAAAGTACTTCAAGTTACCCTTTTCTTTTACCATTGGATTGTCACATGAATAGACTTTCTTGATTGAAAACTGCATACACTGTTAGAAATGAGTTTCATGACTCACTGCATTTCAAAACAAACATCAAATTGACCAATTAGTAAATGAAAGGAATGTTCTTAAGATGAAAAGTCACAAACACAATTCTTGTCAGGGAAGAAGATTGTTACAGCTGCGCACACGTGCATGTACTGACGAGCACAGGCGGACTATTTAAACCCCTGCTGCAAACAGAATGGTGCCTTCTGATCTACTACTTCCTGTTTCCTGTATCTTGACTCCTGTGACCTCCTTGCTTGATTCCTGACAAACAATTGAACTCCACCTGCACTGACCCGGCTCTCCCTTGACTATCTGCTTTCTTGTTCCTCTGTACCTGATCCGTCCGATTGACCCTGCCCCGGCCTGCCTGACTATTCTACTCTGCCTGTGACTATCCTTGGCTACCAGCTGACACGGTCATCCACATCTCAGCTACACGTCTCTGCTGCACCTGCTCACCTACATCCTGCTACCTGCATCCTGGTATTCTGGGTCTCCACCTGCCAGCTGTCACCGCAGACCCGTCAGGCACTCATGCCTCTCCCAGCTTGTTACTTCCTGTCTACCTTATCAGGGGTCCCAAACAGGAGTGGAAAGAGGACGCCCTCTCTCCACATCAGGCTCCACCACCAGGTATGTTACAATTCTTTTCCTATATGAGCAGATATAGATTTTTTCCGTAGGTTACCGTGGTTATATAGCTTGTAAAGTTCATGGACTTAATGTGCAATGGGCTAAAGAGAGCTTGTAGACAGTCCTCCTTTGGGCTACCTCGAGGGGAATTTACTTAAAATGGGTGCAGACAGGATCCGGAGTAGTTGTGCATCGTAAGCAATCAGCTTCTCACTTCAGCTTGTTGAGTGAAGGTTTGAAATGGACACAAGGAGCTGAGTGGTTGCCATACTCAGTGGCTCCAGATTCTGTCTTCTCCCTTTTTAGTAAACTCCCCCTCAAAATACTACAAAGCCCTTTACTGCTGTCCCGTCTGTGTGTGCACGCTCGACTGTAAAACGGGGAAGAAGGTGTACCCCTTTACGGAGGATAGACAGCAGGACCTGTTCGCCTAAAGCATGGTTTTCCCATGGACGTGGTGAACCCATCATTCTTTATACAACAGCCACTGTTGTTAAGGTGGTGGAAAGTCAAGGTAGCCAGACAAGCGAGAAACCATTGGCCGTTTTATTGCAGCAAGCTCAGACGATCTCCATACTCCTTTATGGGGAACAGACAGCAAGACCTGTTCTTCCAAAGTGCAGAAAAGCGGTATGGTATGGTATTGTATGTGATATGCATGCAAAAGAGATGAGGCTTATAGTTTGTAAACTTCTCAAAGAGGATCTACAGTCATAAAAAGAAAAAAGCATCTACAAATACTGCAGCTGACAATTTTTAAAAACGGATATCTCCCGGTCTAGGGATCCAGCACTGTCCTCACCCAGGCCGGTTCTTTGCCAGTCTTTGGGTCCCAAGTGCTGCCATGTTGACTGTTTTAAGCCTGCTGTGACTCCTTGCGGCTTCACAGCTGGCTCCCCACCATGCATGCATGAGCTGCACTGTGATCTGTGAGTGGTCCTGCAGCTTCCTAGGACCTTTGAAGTGTCCCAGGAGACTGCAGGGGGTAAGGAGGGGGACACATTTTCTCTGGGATCACCCAGACAATGCCAGCAGAAGTGAGTGGGTACTTGTTAAAACCAAGTACCCACTCCCCTTCCTCCTCCAAAATAAAACAGCTTTGCATTAGTGGCAGAGTAGGGAGGAAAGGAGTAGGAACAGCAGAACTTGCAAAAGAGTTTACATCAAAATCAACATTTATTCCTTTAGTCTTCCTGGGACCAATGTTTTTTGAATCTTCAATCCATTTCTGTGTTTGTTTAGCACCAGAGAGATTTAGAGAACCCCAGCTTGGGAAACATTGTCTGCAGCACAACCCATCTCCACCTAAGAGCCCTGGAGAACCACCGAAAGAAAGCTCAATTCATGGGGAAAAAAAGATGTAAATTTAATTTTGGTGCAGTGTTGCATGACTGCGCAATTGTCAGTTAAAGTAATGCAGCGCCGTAACACAAACCGCTTATGTAACCGCTTCCTGACCGCCCTGTAGCAGAAATACATGGGTGCGCAAAATCGCATATCTATACGTGATTCGCGCTTCCTTGGTTTTCAGGCCCCTCCCAGATAGCGTCAGATTGCCCGTCAGTACACCAGTCATCTTATTTAACCCCTTGATTGCCAGGAAGACGCTCATACACAGTAAACCTTCATCGCTAGTATAATGTCTGAACAGATCAATATCTTGATTCAGATCAGTACTATACCAGCGTTCACATTAGTATAGCATTCCCAAAAACGCAGCGTTAGCGGGACCAGCCCCGGCACCTGCCAACACCTGCGTTTACCCCCTACACTTACCCCCCCCTCCCTTCTCCCCAGCAAGTGCAATGTCAGTAGGTCACTGTCACTTGATACATTGTACACAAAACCGTTTTGTTGGCAGAATCAGGCCTGATCTCGGTTAGCACTTTTCAGTAAATTTTGATGACTCTAAAATGCAGCAGAGTGCCAGTGCTAGTGCCATACTACCTTTTGGTGAACTGGCGAGCACCAGCGGTCTAGTACATCCTGGTCTTTCACATACCTCTTAGATTGTAAGCTCCCAGGATCAGGCCCTCCTAACCCTCTTGTGTTGAACTGTATTATCTCCTGTTATATTGTAAAGCACTGAGCAAACTGTTGGCGCTATATAAATCCTGTATAATAATACCAGCACTGCAGTATGATTTGCAACATGGCGAGTCCCATAAGCGTAGTGCAAGCTGGCGCAGTGGTGAGCACAAGTATTGTCCGGCAACCACCAAGAATTCACACACAGGCCCGTAGAGCCGCCAACCCAAATTCAAACCTTGCCAGACCATTCACATGGAAACCCATTACGGTTTCTGAATTAAATTTTTTTTTTTGGACCTAACCCTCAACATTGGCATTACTAAAAAAAATGAACTGCGGTTGTATTGGTCTGCAGACCCGATTCATCATATGCCCGTCTTCTCTGCTGCCATGGCCAGGCATAGATATGAGAGTATAATGTGTTTTATGCATTTAAATTACATTACACTCTGTCGTCCTCGGGGTGACCTTGAATTTGATCGGCTCCACAAAATTCAGCCCCTCACAAATCATCTTAACCAAAAATTTGCAGATGTCTATACTCCCCAGCAAAACATCTGCGTTGATGAGTCCCTCATTAATTTTTCTGGCCGCCTTGCATTCAAACAATTTCTCCCCAGCAAGCGTGCCAGATATGGGGTCAAGGTGTATAAGACCCGTGAGAGGACAACAGGCTATACTTATAAGTTTCGGATTTACGAGAGAAAAGATAGTCACGTGGAGCCCCCCAGATGCCCAGACTAAATGGGGAGCAGTGGCATGATAGTTTGGGACTTGGTGTCATCCTTTTTCCATATGAGGTACCACTTATACATGGACAATTTTTATTCAAGCGTGCCACTATTTAGACATTTGTACAATCTTGGAACTGGCGTATGTGGCAAAGTGTGACCTCATGTGTGCCCACCATTAGAAGTGGGTGGATGCAGGTATATTCTAATGGTGGGCATATCACATACTTTTTCTGGCAGAGATTTCTTCTCTCTTTTTTTTTTATTCAGTCCACAGGCTGCATACAAAAAAAAAAAAAGAACATAGCATATACAGTAATACCTCGGTTTACAAATGCCTATGTTAACGTAATTTTCGGTTTACGAATAAAAATCCACTGAAAATAATGCCTCGTTTGGAAATTTTTTACAAATTGTTTTCACAATACTAAGTGTATGTCAGTGCTGATTTTTAAATGCAATTGCCATCTTTTTTTTTCTTCAGTATAGCTCACAACATTAGCTGTCAGTTTCCGAGAGCTAAAGGATACTTTGTATATTTTAAGAAACTGAAAGGAAACATTGTATCTTTGAACTTGGGGAAATAAACTAAAAGAAACTCTCTTTCAGCTGGAGGGGGAAAGTGACAGCTGAATTTCTGAACTACTGTATAGTGAAGGGAAAAAAAACAAAACTGTAATTACATTTAAAAACTGGCACCTGACAGCTGAGTGAATTGCCTGCAATTAAAATTTTTATTTAATTACCAGCAATTCTTTTACATTCATCTGTCAGTGAGGAACCAATAAAATAACTCATGCGGTATTTTAGTAGCGTTTACTGTTTTTCTGACCATCTGAACGGATTAATTGGTTTTCAATGTATTCCTATGGGAAACAGTGTTTCGGTTTACAAATTTTTCGCTATATGAAATGTCCTGCAGAACGAATTAAATTCGTACACCGAGGTACTGGACTTTAAATGGTTATACCAGGATGATGCCTACAGCTGCAGGCATCATCCTGGTATCATTTCTTTTCAGCCGGCGATCGGCTTTCATGTAAAAGCAATCCTAGTGGCTAATTAGCTGCAGGATTGCTTTTACAAGCAGCAGAAGACAATGCCCCCCTCCCCCACTGCCTTCCACAGCCTTCTCGGGCAGTCCCGTGCCAT
Organism: Staurois parvus; assembly: GCF_062004578.1. Lineage (NCBI taxonomy): Eukaryota > Metazoa > Chordata > Amphibia > Anura > Ranidae > Staurois > Staurois parvus. Next base: position 206,150 of record NW_028319170.1, on the reverse strand, counting down.
CGGGGGAACCTGAGAATGCAGCCGGTGTTTCTGCCAGCTGACCATAGAGCTGATTGGAGACCAGTATGGTGCCAATCATCTCTATAGCCTAAGAAATCAGAAGTTACGAGCATTTCATCACTTCAGTTTTGCAGGATATAAACAGCGCCATTTGTAAATTGGGAAACCATCTGATCACACCGATCTTGGTTTCATTAGATAATGTAAGGGCAGAGGAGATATCTAGAGTCTGATTTCTGAAAAAAGAATATATGACAATGCCCACTGAAGTTATAGGGGATATTTGCATTCCCTGTGATAGCATTAAAAGTGTTAAAAAAAAGGGACAGTGTAAAAATAATTTAAAAAATCAAAATAACTTAAAAAAAAAAAAAAGTACCCTCACCCTCCCACGCACACCTGCATTCGTGAGCCTTGACCCTGTGCCAGTATGGAAACAGCAGTTGCACCATGCATTTGAGGTATCGCCACGAACGTCAAATCAAGGGCAGTAATTCTGACACTAGACCTCCTCTGTACATCTAAAATGGTAGCTTGTAAAGGCTTTTAAAATGTTGCCTATGGATATTAAAAACGTATGCAGTTTGTCGCCATTGCACGGGGCATGCAGTTTTAAAGCATGTCATGTTTGGTATCTATTTGCTCGGCATACCATCATCTTTTATATTTTACTAAATAATTGGCCAATATATTGTGTTTTTGTGCATTAAAAGTGTATTTTTTTTTTAAATTGCGTTTGAAAAATCGCTGCACGAGTACTATGTAACATAAAAAATTGCAGCACCCACCATTTAATTCACTAGGGTGTTTGCTTTAAAAATTATATAATGTGTGGGGTTTAAATTAATTTCCTAGCAAAAAAATACAGATTTTTTCATGTGAACAAACAGTGGCAGAAAAGGCTTGGTCTTCAGGTGGTTAGAAGAGTGAGTGATGTGTGGCATAAACTTCTAATGCCCCCACCCCCCAAAATGACCCCTTTTTGAAAAGTAGACACCCCAAACTATTTGCTGAGAGGCATGTTGAATCAATAGAAGAATTAATTTTTTTACCACAAGTTTTTGGAAAATGACAATTTTTTTTTTTTACACAAAATTGTCACTTAAATGATTTATTGCTCACACATGCCATGGGTATATGTGGAATTACTCCCCAAAATACATTCTGCTACTTCTCCCGAATATGGGGGTACCACATGTGAGAGACGTTTTGGCAGTCTAGCCAAGTACAGGACCCCAAAATCCAACCCCCCCCCCCCAAATAACCACTTTTTAGAAAGTAGACACCCCAAGAAATTTGATAAGAAGCATGGTGAGTATTTTGCAGATCTCGTTTGTTGCCACAAGTTTTTGGAAAATGAAGAAAAACAAACAAAACATATTTTTTCTTTTCTTTTTTTATATTTCAAAACCTTGTGAGAAAAAATGAGATCTGCAAAATACTCATCATGCCTCTTTTTAAATTCCTTGTGTCTACTTTCCAAAAAGGGGTAATTTGGAGGGGTTTGGGGCTATCCTGGCATTTCAGGGCCTTCGAAACTGTGATAGGAAGTAAGGAAGTGAAATGAGGAAGTTACGCACCTGCAGGCTTTCAAAGTGGTCATTGGATTTCAGGCTTCTGTATATGGCTAGGCTCCCAAAAAGTCTCACCCATGTGGTATCCCCATACTCGGTAGAAGTAGCAGAATGTATTTTAGGGTGTAATTCCACATATGCCCATGGCTTGTGCGAGAAATATATCATTTAAATGACAACTTTGTATAAAAAAAAAAAGTTTTTGTCATATTCCAGAAACTTGTGGAAAAAAATAAATCTTCCATGGACTCAATATGCCTCTCAGCAGATAGCGTAGGGTGTCTACTTTCCGAAAAGGGGTCATTTGGGGGTGTTTGTACTGTCCTGGTATTTTAGCACCTCAAGAAATGTGATGGGCAGTCAGAAAGGAAAAGCTGTGTAAATTCCAGTATCTATACCATAGTTTGTATACGCTATAACTTTCACACAAAGCAATCAATATACACTTATTGGGATTTTTTTTACCAAAAACATGTAGCAGAATACATTTTGGCCTAAATTTATAACTAACTTTGAGTTTACTATATATTTTGTATAGCCGAAAGTAAAAAATATTGTTTTTCTTCAACATTTTCGGTCTTTTTTGTTGATAGCGCAAAAAATAAAAAGCGCACAGGTGATCAAATACCACCGAAAGAAAGCTCTATTTGTGCAAAAAAAAGGACGTAAATTTCCTTTGGGTACAGCATTGCATGACTGCGCAATTATCAGTTGAATTAGTGCAGTGCTGAGTAGCAAAAAGAGGCCTGGTCATTAACCACCTCCCGTCCGGCCGCTGTTTATAAACGGCAGGACGGGACACCTCTAGGAGCGGGTTGCCGTTTCTGAACGGCACCTTGTATCTGAGGCTCGTGCGCGGCTCCTAGAGCACGCACCCGCGAGCCCGATGATCGCCGAGTCCGACGGACACGGTGGATTACGTGACATGGTATGGGACCAATGAAATCGGTCCCATACCATGTGATCAGCTGTGTCCAATAAGGACACATCTTAAGTGTAAACAAAAGCCGCATGGTGCGGCTTCCGCCTCCTTCTCCTCACACGGAGTTGTCTGTGAGAGGAGAAAGAGCGAAGAATAGGTGGTAGCCAACTGCCCTCCACCTCAGTGACACCTGATCACCCCTAAAGTGTCCCTGATCGCCCCTAAAGTGTCCCTGATCGCCCACAAGTGTCCCTTATCACCCACAAGTGTCCCTGATCACTCCAACAAGTGGCCCTGATTGCCCCACGTGTCCCTGATCACCCCAACAAGTGGCCCTGATTGCCCCACGTGTCCCTGATCACCCTAACAAGTGGCTTTGATTTCCCATAAGTGGCCCTGATCGCCCACAAGTGACCCTGATTGCCCCACGTGTCCCTGATCACCCACAAGTGTCCCTGATCGCCCACAAGTAGCCTTGATTGCCCACAAGTGGCCCTGATCGCCCAACAAGTGGCCCAGCAGTGTCCCTGATTGCCACATAGTGGCCCAGCAGTGTTCCTGATCGCCACAGTGTCCCTGATCATCGCAGTGTTCCTGATCGCCACACAAGTGGCCAAGTAGTGTCCCTGATCGCCGCAGTGGCCAAGCAGTGTCCCTGATCGTCACAAAAGTGGCCCAGCAGTATCGCCGCAGTGGCCAAGCAGTGTCCCTGATTGCCACACAAGTGGCCCAGCAGTGTCCCTGATTGCCGCAGTGTCCCTGATCACCGCAGTGTCCCTGATTGCCGCACAAGTGGTCCAGCAGTGTCCCTGATTGCCGCAGTGTCCCTGATTGCCGCACAAGTGGTCCAGCAGTGTCCCTGATCGCCGCAGTGTCCCTGATTGCCGCACAAGTGGTCCAGCAGTGTCCCTGATTGCCACAGTGTCCCTGATTGCCGCACAAGTGGTCCAGCAGTGTCCCTGATTGCCGCAGTGGCCCTGATCACCACACAAGTGGCCCAGCAGTGTCCCTGATCACCACACAAGTGGCCAGCAGTGTCCCTGATCACCGGACAAGTGGTCCAGCAGTGCCCCTGATCACCGCAGTGTCCCTGATCACCGCAGTTGCCCAGCAGTGTTTCTGATCGCCGCACAAGTGGCCCAGCAGTGTCCTGATCATCGCAGTGGCCCAGCAGTGTCCCTGATTGTCAGTGTCCCTGATCGCCACATAGTGGCCCAGCAGTGTTCCTGATCGCCACAGTGTCCCTGATCATCGCAGTGTTCCTGATCGCCACACAAGTGGCCAAGTAGTGTCCCTGATCGCCGCAGTGGCCAAGCAGTGTCCCTGATCGTCACAAAAGTGGCCCAGCAGTATCGCCGCAGTGGCCAAGCAGTGTCCCTGATTGCCACACAAGTGGCCCAGCAGTGTCCCTGATTGCCGCAGTGTCCCTGATCACCGCAGTGTCCCTGATTGCCGCACAAGTGGTCCAGCAGTGTCCCTGATTGCCGCAGTGTCCCTGATTGCCGCACAAGTGGTCCAGCAGTGTCCCTGATCGCCGCAGTGTCCCTGATTGCCGCACAAGTGGTCCAGCAGTGTCCCTGATTGCCACAGTGTCCCTGATTGCCGCACAAGTGGTCCAGCAGTGTCCCTGATTGCCGCAGTGGCCCTGATCACCACACAAGTGGCCCAGCAGTGTCCCTGATCACCACACAAGTGGCCAGCAGTGTCCCTGATCACCGGACAAGTGGTCCAGCAGTGCCCCTGATCACCGCAGTGTCCCTGATCACCGCAGTTGCCCAGCAGTGTTTCTGATCGCCGCACAAGTGGCCCAGCAGTGTCCTGATCATCGCAGTGGCCCAGCAGTGTCCATGGTCGCCGCACAAGTGGTCCAGCAGTGTCCCTGATCGCCACAGTGTCCCTGATTGCCGCAGTGTCCCTGATTGCCGCACAAGTGGTCCTGCAGTGTCCCTGATTGCCGCACAAGTGGTCCAGCAGTGTCCCTGATTACCGCAGTGGCCCAGCAGTGTCCCTGATCAGCGCAGTGTCACTGATTGCTGCACAAGTGGTCCAGTAGTGTCCCTGATCACCGCAGTGGCCCTGATTGCTGCAGTGGCCCAGCAGTGGCCCTGACCACCACACAAGTGGCCCAGCAGTGTCCCTGATCACCGCAGTGGCCCAGCAGTGGCCCTGATTGCCACACAAGTGGCCCAGCAGTGTCCCTGATCACCACAGTGGCCCAGCAGTGTCCCTGATCACCGCAGTGGCTCAGCAGTGTCCCTGATTGCCACACAAGTGGCCCAGCAGTGTCCCTGATCACCGCAGTGGCCCAGCAGTGTCCCTGATCGCCGCACAAGTGGTCCAGCAGTGTCCCTGATCACCATACAGTGGCCCAATCAGTGTCCCTGACCACCTTACAGTGTGCCTGTTCATACAGTGTCCCTGATCTCTGCCACACCAGTGGATCCTGTTCACTGCCATCGTCTGTGAGGAGAGAGATCCAGTACAGCTAACTGTGAGTAATTTTCAGCCTTTGCACAGAGTTTTTTCCAAAACAGCAATAGGTAGTTAAGAAATTAGATGTGTGATTTTTGCCCTTAGAACGCTAACAGGTGCTTATTGGATGTGGAACCCCTCTATGTGGCCAGACTGTGAAAAAGTCTCACACATTTGGTATCACCATATTCAGGAAGAGTTAGAGAATGTGTTTTGGGGTGTAATTTTAAGTATGCCTATGCAGTGTATTAGAAATATCTCATAGATTGACAACTTTGTGTAGAAAAAAATACATTTTCATTTTCTTTTCGCATTTTCCAAAAACTTGTGGCAAAAAATGAAGTCTTCAGAAGACTCCGCATGCCTCTTAAAACATACCTTGGGGTGTTTGCTTTCCAAAATGGGGTCATTTTGTGGATAATTCCATTATCCTGATGCTCCATGACCTCCAAAACAGCAATAGGTAGTTAAGAAATTAGATGTGTGATTTTTGCCCTTAGAACACTAACAGGTGCTTATTGGATGTTGAACCCCTCTATGTGGCCAGACTGTGAAAAAGTCTCACACATTCGGTATCGCCATATTCAGCAGGAGTTAAAGAATGCATTTTGAGGTATCATTTTAAGTATGCCTATGCTGTGTAATAGAAATATCTCATAGATTGACAACTTTGCGTAAAAAAAAATACATTTTCATTTTCTTTTCACATTTTCCAAAAACATGTGGCAAAAAATGAAGTCTTCAGAGGACTCCCCATGCCTCTTAAAACATACCTTGAGGTGTTTTCTTTCGAAAATGGGGTCTTTTTGTGGGTAATTCAATTGTCCTGGTGCTCCAGGACCTCCAAAACTGTGATAGACAGTCAAGAAATTAGATGTATAATTTTTGCCCCTAGAACGCCTAAGGGTGCTTATTGGATGTGGGGCCCTTCTATGTGGTTAGGCTGTGAAAAAGTTTTACACATGTGGTATCGCCATACTCAGGATGAGTAGCAGAATGTGTTTTGGGATGTAATTGCAAGTATGCCTATGCCGTGTGAGAGAAAGAACTTGTTAAATGACAACTTTGTGGGAAAAAAAAAAGAATTTTGTTTACTTTCATCAATTCCTTAAAAAATTGGCAAAAAATGACAACTTCAAAAAACTCCCCATGCCTCTCATTAAATACCTCAGACTGTCTACTTTCCAAAAAGGGGTAGTTTGGGGGGTATTTGTACTGTCCTGGAATTTTAGGGCCCCAAGAAATTATATAGGTAGTCCGTACATCAGGATTGATACATTTTCAAATATATCAAATATATATACCGTGGTCTGTGGACTCTATAACTTTCACAAAGACTAAATAATACACACTGATTTGGGTTATGTCTACCAAAAAAATGTAGCACAATGGATTTTGGCCTAAATTTATGAAGAAAGTATATTTATTTGTAAAATTTAGTATCAAATACTAAGAAAAACATGTTTTTTTTCAAAATTTTCAGTCTTTTTTCATTTTTCTAGCAAAAAATAAAAACCCCAGTGATGTTTAAATACCACCAAATTAAAGCTCTATTTGTTTGAAAAAAATGATAATAATTTAATTTAGATACAGTGTTGTATGCCTGAGTAATTGTCATTCACAATGTGAGAGCGCTGAAAGCTGAAAATTGGCCTGGACAGGAAGGGGGTAAAAGTGTCCGGACAGGAAGTGGTTAATGGGGGTAAATCCTGTAGAGGGCAAGTGGTTAAAAACACGTGCTGTGTGTTTACATTAGAGGGCTGGCATCTGCTTTCATGGGGGGGGGGGAATAACTAAGATTTCAATGCCTGTGTTGTGAAATTTGAAATTGAATTTCTGTACAGTGCTTGTAGATACAGATGTAAGGGCATGTTTGAATATACTTTTACTGCTTGTCCAGAATATGTAAATACTTGGGTGTGCATGATCTGGGCACAGGTGCACTTTAGGGATCACAGGAGCTTTTTGTAGCTGCTATTAAAAGAAAAGTAAAGGAATGATTTTAATTTAAAAATCATACTTACCTAGGTGGATGCAGCATCGGTCCGATGGCGCATCTGTCCCCTGCCGGCTTGAAGGGTGAGAAGTCAGAAATCACATGACTACTGATCGGTGAGTTTTTGCTGCCCCTCTGAGCAGAGAGCGGTGACCGTCGGTAACCACCGTCTGCTCAGAGGCAACGCTGCCAACCCCAACCCCCCCTCCCCCACACTCACTGGAGCGCTGGGCTGTGGAGGGGGAGGGAGCGGCTGGCTCAGGCTCTCAGTGCTTTGTTGAGAGGCTGAGCCAGGTCCCGCTCCAGACTCGGGTGGATCCTGACTTTAAAGTCGGGATTTTTTCCCACCCGAGTGACGTCAGCCAACAGTGGACTTCAGCCTGCTGCCAGCTGAAGATGGGTCACAGGAGTGCAGAACGAACTGCACTCCTGTGATCCACAGGAGAAGTACAGCCAAAAACGCTTAGGTCAGGTCACCGAATCCTCCTTTCATAGAAGAATAAAACTATATGCCTGACAAGATCAGAGTGTTTACCACTGGTTTTTATATTCAGATGAGTTAGGAATGCCTGAAAATAAAATACAGGCGTACCTCGGTTTACGAACGCCACAGTTAATGTAATTTTCGGTTTACGAATAAAAATCCATTGAAAATAATGCCTCAGTTTGCAAACTTTTTTCTCAATATGAACAGATTAATTGGTTTTCAATTTTTTTTTATCATGTCCCTGTACAGTATTTATACCTTTTAACCACTTGCCGCCCTGCCACTGCATATATACGTGTGCAGGGCGGCAGTGGGACGCAAAAGCACGTTTTAAAAAGGGGTCCGCGCTCCCGACGTTTTTGCGGGCAGGGGGCGCGCGCGCTCCCGCCGACCCGCGGGTGACACCATTTGATCCCGGAGGGATCAATCATTCGATTTCAGCCAGTGATGTCTGGCTGAAATCGGATGATCGGTCCCTGTCCTATCCTGTCCTGTGTTGACAGTTACACAGGACAGGATATGATGTCATTCTTCTCTGCCTGGACACATTCCGTTCCAGACAGAGAAGAAGACATACAAATTGTGAGTAAAACAGCACATACCCACAGTTAGAACACTCTAGGACACATTTAACCCCCTGATCGCCCCCCCCCAGTTAACCCTTCACTGCTCTGTCACCAGTGTCACTGATCAGTGAACCGATTTTTACTGATCACTGTATCAGTGTTGTTGGCGACTTCCAATAGTGTTAGCGCCCCTCCCAGATAGCGCCAGATTGCCTGCTAATACACCAGTAATCCCGTCGAACCCCTTGATCCCCCCCCCCCCGAGTTAACCCCTTCACTGCCCTGTCACCAGTGTCATTGATCAGTGAACAGATTTTTACTGATCACTGTATCAGTGTCGCTGGCGACTTCCAATAGTGTTAGCGCCCTTCCCAGATAGCGCCAGTTTGCCCGCCAGTACACCAGTAATCCCATTTAACCCCTTGATCCCCCCCCCAGTTAACCCCTTCACTGCCCTGTCACCAGTGTCATTGATTACAGTGAACAGATTTTTACTGATCACTGTATTAGTGTCACTGGTGACTTCCGATAGTGTTAGCGCCCCTCCCAGATAGCGCCAGTTTGCCGCTAGTACAAAAGTAATCACATTTGACCCCTTGATTGCCAGGAACATGCTTACTTGCACGCTAAACCTCCATTGCTAGTATAGTGTCTGATTGGAACAATATCTTTGATCAGATCAGCGCTATACCAGCGTTCACATTACTATAGTATCCCCAAAAACGCAGCGTTAGCGGGATCAGCCCCGACACCTGCCAGCATCTGCGTTTAGCCCCTACGCCCCACCCCCTTCTCCCCCAGCAAGTGCAGTGTCAGTAGATAACTGTCACTTGATACATATTACACACAAAACCGCAGTGTTCACAGACTCAGGCCTGATCTCTGTTAGCACTTGTCGGCAAATTTTTTGTAGCGGTTCAAGCAGTCCCTGACAGCCAGGCGCTCTTTTTCCTGTGAGTCGCACTAGGTACCTGTAAATTTAGTGGCCAAAATGTCCAAGCAAAGGTACTCTAGTGAAGAGGCCTATAGGATTCTGAGCATGTCAAGTGAGAGCGAAGGGAAAGACTCACTGGCAGAATCAGGCTCAGAATATGAACCTATAGACAGCAGAGGCACCCTGACAGGTAGCTCAGACAACGAGGAAGAGGTCCCTGCTAAGATCAGGTGTACCCAATCCCATTCCCAGGTTGCTGAGGTGGTACAAATGCATGATGACTCTCATATGCAGCAGAGTGCCAGTACTAGTGCCGCACTACCTTTTGGTGAACGGGCGAGCACCAGCGGCCTAGTACATCCTGGTCTTATGCATACCAGCACTGCAGTATCACTTGGTGACGTGGCGAGTCCCATAAGTGCAGTACAAGCTGGTGTGGTGGCGAGCACAAGTAGTGTCCCGCGGCCACCGAGAATTTGCAGACAGGCCCATAGAGCCCCTAGTATCCTTCCGGATGTGCTTGCAAATCCCGATTGGCAGCCCACAAATTCTGCAGCACACTTACTTCCCCCATTCACTGCCCAACCCAGAATTCAGGTGGAAACAGCAAATTTAAATACTCCCCTTGATTTTTTTGAGCTGTTTTCACAGAAGATCTTTATGCATTGATTGTGGATCAAAGCAATTTATATGCACGACAATATATATCGCTGCCAACCCAAATTCAAACCTTGCCAGACCATTCGCATGGAAACCCATTACGGTTTCCGAATTTAAAGTTTTTTTGGGCCTAACCCTCAACATGGGCATTAATAAAAAAAATCAATTGCGGTTGTACTGGTCCACAGACCCACTTGTTCACATGTCCGTGTTCTCTGCTGCCATGGCCAGGCATAGATATGAGACGATAATGCGTTTTATGCACTTCCACGACAACACACTCAGTCGTCCTCGGGGTGACCCTGAATTTGACCGGCTCCACAAAATTCGGCCCCTCGTAAATCACTTTAACCAAAAATTTGCAGATGTGTATACTCCCCATAAAAACATCTGCATCGATGAGTCCCTCATTCAATATTCTGGCCGCCTTCTAATCAAACAATTTCTCCCCAGCAAGCGTGCCAGATATGGGATCAAGATGTATAAGACCTGTGAGAGGGCAACAGGCTATACATGTAAGTTTCGGATTTACGAAGGAAAAGATAGTCACTTGGAGCCCCCCGGATGCCCAGACTACATGGGGAGCAGCGGCAAGATAGTTTGGGCCTTGGTGTCATCCTTTTCCCATATGGGGTACCACTTATACGTGGACAATTTTTATTCAAGCGTGCCACTATTTAGACATTTGTTCAGTCTGGGAATTTGCGCATGTGGCACTGTGCGATCTAATCGCCAGGGCTTCCCCCAACGGCTTGTAAATACCCGTCTTAGAAAGGGGGACAAAGCCTGCTTGAGAAATGGAGAATCGCTCGCAGTGAAGTGGAAGGACAAAACGGGATGTTTACCTCCTGTCTGCCATTCACGCAGATACGACCGTCCAAATTGCCACGGCAGCTGGTGTTGTTGAGAAGCCCCTCTGTGTCCACGATTATAACCTTAACATGGGAGGGGTGGACTTCAACGACCAGATGAGGAAGCTGTACTTAGTTTCCCGAAAAGCCAGACGCTGGTACATAAAAGTGTCTGTTTATTTCAATTGGCTGTATATAACACTTTTGTTCTCTATAAAGCAACTGGACATAGTGGATCATACCTAAATTTCCAGTTAGAGATCAACAGGGCCCTTTTGTATCCAGAAGGTGCTGCGCCCCAAACCCCCATCCCAGATGCAGTTAGCCGTCTGCATGAGAGACATTTTCCCGATACCATTCCAACCCAAAGAAGACCCCAAAAAAGATGTTGTGTCTGCAGCAAACGTGGAATTAGGCGTGACAGCCGCTATTGTTGTCCCTCCTGTCCTGGCCAACCTGGCCTCTGCGTCAAGCCCTGCTTCCGCCTCTACCATACACTAGTGGACTATTAGTATAGGGTACAGCACGGCACAGTTCAGGGCACATTTACACAGGGTCTCGAAAGATGTTAGGTAGTCAGAAAACTGGCTATCGCATTTGGAGAGACCCTACCAGCTGTTTTAAAAATGTTTAAAGTTTTAAAAAAAAGTGTTAAAAAAAAAAAAATTTTAAAAGTACAAATCCCCCCCCAAAAAATAAAAAAATTTAAAAACCAAAAATAGTTATAGTTTTTTTTGTTGTCATTTTTGTGATTGTTCTACTTTTACTGTTTATTGTTACTGTTTTATTGTTAACCATTTCTGTTTGCAGGAATGCTTTCAGCTGCAGCACTGACCTGTTTATTCTGACAGCAACAGGAACTTGCTCTCAGAATAGACATAAGTCAGCGTGGGCAGCGCTGTTGGATGAGATTTTGCTACCGCAGTTAAAAAAAAGAGAATATATGCCAAAGCATGGGGGCCTGGGATGGCCAGTGGGTGGATGGCCCCTATGCTTCGGCATATATATTTTATATTTGTTGGCACATTTCATGTGTGCCCACCATTAGAAGTGGGTGGATGCAGGGAGGTTTCTAATGGTGGGCATACCACCACACACTTTTCCTTGCAGAGATATTTCAATTATAAAGTTGTTTTATTGAGTTTATGTTTTATTGTTAACCATTGTTGATTTCTTTGCAGGAATGTCAAACTGCAGCACTGACCTGTTTATTCTGACAGCAACAGGGTCTTGCTTTCAGAATAGACATAAGTAGGTGTGTGCAGTGCTGTCGGTTAAGATTTTTCATCCGCAGTTAAAAAAAAGAGAATATTTGCCAAAGCATGGGGGCCTGGGGTGGCCAGTGGGTGGATGGCCCCTATGCTTCGGCATATATATTTTATATTTGTTGGCACATTTCATGTGTGCCCACCATTAGAAGTGGATGGATGCAGGGAGGTTTCTAATGGTGGGCATACCACCACACACTTTTCCTTGCAGAGATATTTCAATTATAAAGTTGTTTTATTGAGTTTATGTTTTATTGTTAACCATTGTGGATTTCTTTGCAGGAATGTCAAACTGCAGCACTGACCTGTTTATTCTGACAGCAACAGGGTCTTGCTTTCAGAATAGACATAAGTAGGTGTGCGCAGTGCTGTCAGATGAGATTTTTCATCCGCAGTTAAAAAAAGAGAGAATATATGCCAAAGCATGGAGGCCTGGGGTGGCCAGTGGGTGGATGGCCCCTATGCTTCGGCATATATATTTTATATTTGTCGGCACATTTCATGTGTGCCCACCATTAGAAGTGGGTGGATGTAGGGAGGTTTCTAATGGTGGGCATACACACACTTTTTCTGGCAGAGATTTCTTTTTTTTTTTCATTCAGCCCACAGGCTGCATAAAGAAAAAAAAGAACATAGCATATACACCCAACAAGGACCAGCGACGTACTGGTACATCACTGGACTTTGAATGGTTATACCAGGGTGATGCCTGGTTCAGCCAGCAATTGGCTTTCATGTAAAAGCATTCCTAGTGGTTAATTAGCTGCAGGATTGCCTTTACAAGCAGCATGAGAAAATGCCCCCCCCCCCTCCCTGAGATAGCATTAAAAGTGATTAAAAAAAATTAAAGGGACAGTGTAAAAATAATTAAATAAATCTGAAAAAAAGGAAAAAAAAGAAAAAAAAGGACCCTCGCCCATCCGCGCACACCTGCGGTCGTGAGCGTTGACCCTGTGCCAGTATGGAAACAGCGATTGCACCTTGCATGTGAGGTATCGCCACGAACGTCAGATCAAGGGCAGTAATTATAGCTCTAGACCTCCTCTGTAAATCTAAAATGGTAGCTTGTAAAGGCTTTTAAAGCTTTGCCTATAGATATTTAATATGTATGCAGTTTGTCGCCATTGCACAGGGCATGCGTAATTTTAAAGCATGTCATGTTTGGTATCTATTTACTCAGCATAGCATCATCTTTTATTTCATACCAAATATTTGGCCAATATATTGTGTTTTTGTGCATTAAAATTTAAAGTGTAATTTTTCAAAAAAATTGCGTTTGAAAAATCGCTGTGTAAGTAATATGTGAGATAAAAAATTGCACCACCCACCATTTTATTTACTAGGGTGTCTGCTCTAAAAAAATATATAATGTTTGGGGGTTCACTTTATTTTCATAGCAAAAATACTGATTTTTTTAATGTGAACAAAAAGTGTCAGAAAAGGCTTGGTCTTCAGGTGGTTAGAAGAGTGAGTGATGTGTGGCATAAACTTCTAATGCTGGGTATAAAATGCCCTCACCCCTCAAAATGACCCCTTTTTGGAAAGTAGACACCCCAAACTATTTGCTGAGAGGTATGTTGAATCAATAGAAGAATTTATTTTTTTACCACAAGTTTTTGGAAAATGACAAAAAAAAATACACAAAATTGTCATTTAAATAATTTATTGCTCACACAAGCCATATGTATATGTGGAATTACTCCCCAAAATACATTCTGCTACTTCTCCCAAGTATGGGGGTACCACAGGTGAGAGACATTTTGGCAGTCTAGCCAAGTACAGGACCCCAAAATCCAATAAGCACCTTCAGGCTTTTAAAGGGCTTTTTTTCCTCATTACACTTCCTGACTACCTATCACAGTTTCGGAGGCCCTGGAATGCCAGAAAAGCACCAAACCCCCCCAAATGACCAATTTTTGGAAAGTAGACACCCAAAGGAATTTGATAAGAAGCATGGTAAGTATTTTGCAGATCTCATTTATTGCCGCAAGTTTTTGGAAAATGAAGAAAACAAAAAAAATATTTTTTCTTTTCTTTTTTATATTTCAAAACCTTGTGAGAAAAAATGAGATCTGCAAAATACTTACCATGCCTCTTTTTAAATTCCTTGGAGTGTCTACTTTCCAAAAAGGGGTCATTTGGGGGGGGGGGGGGGGGGTTGGTGCTATCCTGGCATTTCAGGGCCTCCAAAACTGTGATAGGTAGTGGGGAAGTGAAATGAAGAAGTTACGCAGCTTCAGGCTTTCAAAGTGGTCATTGGATTTCAGGCTCCTGTATGTGGCTAGGCTCCCAAAAAGTGTCACATGTGGTATCTCCATACTCGATAGAAGTAGCAGAATGTATTTTGGGGTGTAATTCCACATATACCCATGGCTTGTGCAAGAAATAAATCATTTAAATGACAACTTTGTGTAAAAAAAAAAAAAGAAAAAAAAGTTTTTATCATTTTCCAGAAACTTGTGGAAAAAAAAAAATCTTCCATGGACACAATATGTCTCTCAGCAGATAGCTTAGGGTGTCTACTTTCCAAAAAGGGGTCATTTGGGGGTGTTTGTTCTATCCTGGTATTTTAGCACCTCAAGAGATGTGATGGGCGGTCAGAAAGTAAAAGCTGTGTAAATTTCAAATTATCTATACCATAGTTTGTAGATGCTATAACTTTCACACAAAGCAATCAATATACACTTATTGGGATTTTTTTTTACCAAAAACATGTAGCAGAATACATTTTGGCTTAAATTTATGACCAACTTTGAGTTTACGATATATTTTTTTATAGCTGAAAGTAGAAAATATTGTTTTTTTTCAAAATTTTCGTGTTTTTTTGTTTATAGCGCAAAAAATAAAAAGTGCACAGGTGATAAAATACCACCAAAAGAAAGCTCTATTTGTGTGAAAAAAAGGACGTAAATTTCGTTTGGGTACAGCATTGCATGACCGCGCAATTATCATTTGAATCAGTGCAGCGCCAAACAGCAAAAAAAGGCCTGGTCATTAAGGGGGGTAAATCCTCAGGAGCTCAAGTGGTTAAAGTGCACTTTATAAAGAGTTTTGAACAAATAAAATACTTTTTTTTTACTTTTTTCTGACCTCCAGAACGGATTGATTGGTTTTCAGTGCATTCCTATAGGAAACCACGTTTCAGTTTACGAATTTTTCGCTATACGAAAAGTCCCGGAGAACGCATTAAATTTGTAAACAGAGGTACGCCTGTAGTGTGATGCAGCGTGCTTTATTTGCATTTCGAGAGGGGATTTTCTGCCTTAGACTGGTGGATCATGGTAGCAACTAGCTGTCTAGATCTTGGTGTCTCGTACCAACAATGTCTCCTTACTTAAAATTGAAAAGCAATGTGTATATAAATTTCCTATAAGACTTAATGAAGTTGAAATTGAAAATGGTAAAAAACAAGAAAATTTCACATGGAGGAAACTCTTTGTGAGATAAACACAGAGGCTGTCCTTTTGTGGAGCGGTCCTTCTGAATATCGCTTGGCTTTTGGGGAACTATGACCAGGCTATGAACATTTAAATATGTACACAGTCTTACCAATCAGCAAAACAAACCTGCACTGACCTCTGTAGCTGCAGACAACCATTCATTCTCAGAAGCAGCAAAGTCCTTCCAATCAGGCCTCCACACTCTGCCATCTTCCTGAGCACCTTCCCTGTGTTAACCCATTCTCGCCGGCACCTCCCGGCCCTTTAAGGGTTTCAGAAGCAGGGAGGCGGGGCGGGCTTTAGGGTCATGTGACACGCCGCCACATGATCGGGAAAGGTCCCGATCGAAAGAGGAGATCGGGATCTTTCCGTGAGTACCGGACATGTGAGCTGGGAGCGCGTAGGGCGCATTCCCTACAGCACATATGTTCTTTTTTAATAGAACGCAAATGTGCGGCCACTTGCTGACTAGGCCCAGACACCAGACATTTGTGTTCTGCCGGCGTGAAGAGGTTAATATTAGAGTGAGGGTCAGCAACAGGTCTATCACACCCCCGCCATTGCAAAATGCTTTCTCTGAGAAGCAGCAGTATGATAGCTGCATACTCTGCCATGCCTGTGCTACTCCTCTTGTATCCATCCCAAACACTTTGTGATGTTGCATACTAACTCCTGGACAAGATATAAGAGATGGATTGGGAAGGGTTGGGCACTATGGAGGAGATTTACTAAAACTGGTGCAGCTGTGCTGTAGAGTATTGTAGCTGTAGAGTATTGTAGATTAGGGTAGTGTAGTGTAGATTAGGGTAGAGTAGTGTAGATTAGGGTAGAGTAGTGTAGTGTAGATTAGGGTAGAGTAGTGTAGTGTAGATTAGGGTAGAGTAGTGTAGTGTAGATTTGGGTAGAGTAGTGTAGTGTAGTGTAGATTTGGGTAGAGTAGTGTAGTGTAGATTTGGGTAGAGTAGTGTAGTGATTAGGGTAGAGTAGTGTAGTGTAGGTTAGGATAGTGTAGATTAGGGTAGAGTAGTGTAGATTATGGTAGAGTAGTGTAGATTAAGGTAGAGTAGTGTAGATTAGGGTAGAGTAGTGTAGATTAGTGTAGGTTAGGGTAGAGTAGTGTAGTGTATATTAGGGTAGAGTAGTGCAGGTTAGGGTAGAGTAGTGTAGTGTAGGTTAGGGTAGAGTAGTGTAGTATAGATTAGGGAAGTGTAGATTAGGGTAGAGTAGTGTAGATTAGGGTAGAGTAGTGTAGTGTAGATTAGGGTAGAGTAGTGTAGATTAGGGTAGAGTAGTGTAGGTTAGGGTAGCGTAGTATAGGTTAGGGTAGGGTAGAGTAGTGTAGGTTAGGGTAGAGTAGGTTAGAGTAGTGTAGTGTAGATTAGGGTAGTGTAGTGTAGAGTAGATTAGATTAGGGTAGACTAGTATAGTGTAGGTTAGGGTAGAGTAGTGTAGTGTAGATAAGGGTAGTGTAGTGTAGGTTAGGGTAGAGTATTGTAGTATAGATTAGGGTAGAGTAATGTAGGTTAGGGTAGAGTAGTGTAAGGTAGATTTGGGTAGAGTAGTGTAGTGTAGATTTGGGTAGAGTAGTGTAGATTTGGGTAGAGTAGTGTAGTGATTAGGGTAGAGTAGTGTAGTGTAGGTTAGGATAGTGTAGATTAGGGTAGAGTAGTGTAGATTATGGTAGAGTAGTGTAGATTAGGGTAGAGTAGTGTAGATTAGGGTAGAGTAGTGTAGATTAGGGTAGAGTAGTGTAGATTAGGGTAGAGTAGTGTAGATTAGGGTAGAGTAGTGTAGATTAGGGTAGAGTAGTGTAGATTAGGGTAGAGTAGTGTAGATTAGGGTAGAGTAGTGTAGATTAGGGTAGAGTAGTGTAGTGTAGGTTAGGGTAGAGTAGTGTAGGTTAGGGTAGAGTAGTGTAGTATAGATTAGGGTAGAGTAGTGTAGATTAGGGTAGAGTAGTGTAGTGTAGATTAGGGTAGAGTAGTGTAGGTTAGAGTAGAGTAGTATAGGTTAGGGTAGAGTAGTGTAGTGTAGATTAGGGTAGAGTATTGTAGGTTAGGGTAGAGTAGTGTAGATTAGCGTAGAGTAGTGTAGTGTGGAGTATTGTACATTAGGGTAAAGTAGTGTAGTGTAGATTAGGGTAGAGTACTGTAGATTAGGGTAGAGTTGGTTAGGGTAGAGTAGTGTAGGTTAGGGTAGAGTAGAGTAGTGTAGATTAGGGTAGAGTAGTGTAGGTTAGGGTAGAGTAGTGTAGGTTAGGGTAGAGTAGTGTAGTGTAGATTAGGGTAGAGTAGTGTAGATTTGGGTAGAGTAGTGTAGTGTAGATTTGGGTAGAGTAGTGTAGTGTAGTGTAGATTTGGGTAGAGTAGTGTAGTGTAGATTTGGGTAGAGTAGTGTAGTGATTAGGGTAGAGTAGTGTAGTGTAGGTTAGGATAGTGTAGATTAGGGTAGAGTAGTGTAGATTATGGTAGAGTAGTGTAGATTAAGGTAGAGTAGTGTAGATTAAGGTAGAGTAGTGTAGATTAGGGTAGAGTAGTGTAGATTAGTGTAGGTTAGGGTAGAGTAGTGTAGTGTATATTAGGGTAGAGTAGTGCAGGTTAGGGTAGAGTAGTGTAGTGTAGGTTAGGGTAGAGTAGTGTAGTATAGATTAGGGAAGTGTAGATTAGGGTAGAGTAGTGTAGATTAGGGTAGAGTAGTGTAGTGTAGATTAGGGTAGAGTAGTGTAGATTAGGGTAGAGTAGTGTAGGTTAGGGTAGCGTAGTATAGGTTAGGGTAGGGTAGAGTAGTGTAGGTTAGGGTAGAGTAGGTTAGAGTAGTGTAGTGTAGATTAGGGTAGTGTAGTGTAGAGTAGATTAGATTAGGGTAGACTAGTATAGTGTAGGTTAGGGTAGAGTAGTGTAGTGTAGATAAGGGTAGTGTAGTGTAGGTTAGGGTAGAGTATTGTAGTATAGATTAGGGTAGAGTAATGTAGGTTAGGGTAGAGTAGTGTAGTGTAGATTTGGGTAGAGTAGTGTAGTGTAGATTTGGGTAGAGTAGTGTAGTGTAGTGTAGATTTGGGTAGAGTAGTGTAGTGATTAGGGTAGAGTAGTGTAGTGTAGGTTAGGATAGTGTAGATTAGGGTAGAGTAGTGTAGATTATGGTAGAGTAGTGTAGATTATGGTAGAGTAGTGTAGATTAGGGTAGAGTAGTGTAGATTAGGGTAGAGTAGTGTAGATTAGGGTAGAGTAGTGTAGATTAGGGTAGAGTAGTGTAGATTAGGGTAGAGTAGTGTAGATTAGGGTAGAGTAGTGTAGATTAGGGTAGAGTAGTGTAGTGTAGATTAGGGTAGAGTAGTGTAGGTTAGGGTAGAGTAGTGTAGTATAGATTAGGGTAGAGTAGTGTAGATTAGGGTAGAGTAGTGTAGTGTAGATTAGGGTAGAGTAGTGTAGGTTAGAGTAGAGTAGTATAGGTTAGGGTAGAGTAGTGTAGTGTAGATTAGGGTAGAGTATTGTAGGTTAGGGTAGAGTAGTGTAGATTAGCGTAGAGTAGTGTAGTGTGGAGTATTGTACATTAGGGTAAAGTAGTGTAGTGTAGATTAGGGTAGAGTACTGTAGATTAGGGTAGAGTTGGTTAGGGTAGAGTAGTGTAGATTAGGGTAGAGTAGTGTAGATTAGGGTAGAGTAGTGTAGGTTAGGGTAGAGTAGTGTAGGTTAGGGTAGAGTAGTGTAGTGTAGATTAGGGTAGAGTAGTGTAGATTAGGGTAGAGTAGTGTAGATTAGATTAGGGTAGAGTAGTGTAGTGTAGATTAGGGTAGAGTAGTATAGTGTAGGTTAGGGTAGAGTAGTGTAGTGTAGATAAGGGTAGAGTAGTGTAGTATAGATTAGGGTAGAGTAATGTAGATTAGGGTAGAGTAATGTAGATTAGGGTAGAGTAGTGTAGAATAGGGTAGAGTAGTGTAGAATAGGGTAGAGTAGTGTAGAATAGGGTAGAGTAGTGTAGAATAGGGTAGAGTAGTGTAGGTTAGGTTAGAGTAGTGTAGTGTAGATTAGGGTAGGAAGTTGTAGTGTAGTGTAGATTAGGTTAGTGTAGAGTAGTGTAGTGTAGATTAGTGTAGGTTAGGGTAGAGTAGTGTAGTGTAGGGTAGGATAGAGTAGTGTAGTGTAGGTTAGGGTAGAGTAGTGTAGAGTAGTGAAGATTAGATTAGGGTAGAGTAGTGTAGGTTAGAGTAGTGTAGTGTAGATAAAGGTAGAGTAGTGTAGGTTAGGGTAGAGTAGTGTAGTGTAGGTTAGGGTAGAGTAAATGGTAAAATATGAAAGTGCAGCGCTAACTTAAACAATGATTACACATATGATAGATCCCATATGAATGTGGATCGGCAAAATGACGGCGTAAGTTCATCAGATGTGCTAAATACGTATACAGTCTCCAACGCGTGAGGAGTCAGAGATAGTGGATTTCAGAAATGATAAAGAATAGCCAAGTAATGCACTAACCAGATAGCGCATGTTAAAGCGCATGGGACATTTAAGACCTGTCCCTGGTACTCAGCTACTGTATCACTGGAGCAAGGAGGTGTCATCTATAGGGTGACCACTAGATGTCATCTGTCCAGATGGAAGCTGTATCCAGCCACTGTGTTAATGGATCAGGTGGGTGTCATCTATAGGGTGACCACTAGCTGTCATCGGTTCCAGGAGAAGCTGTATCACGGATCCAGGGATGTCACTGCAGATGTGTTCTTGTTAGGCACAGTCCCAGGACCTTCTGGATTACAGGCTCCCCAGAAATAAAGAGCCCGTGGAAAAAGGCCTCAAATAGTGTGATAACGTTTATTTAAAATGAACAATCAAAAAAGAACTTACTAGCAAAGGTTCAGCTGCTTATAAACGGCCAGACCGGAGGTACATGTACAGAAGATAAACATAGCTTGGCACTTCCCTAACGCGTATCGTGTAAGTACACATCATCAGAGGGGACTGTGCCAGTGGTAAGTGTGGTGTTTTAAACCTAAAAAAGCGCCAAAATCACTGCAATGCGGCGGCACCGTTATTGCCGGTTCGCGCATGCGCAGTAGCGATCGGCCGTTCGCGCATGCGCAGTAGTGTCCGCGGCGGCCATTTTAAAGAAGACCAACACGAATACATGGACATACAGGTGTTGGTTCTGCAGTAATCTTACTGGGAATAAGATACTGCAATCCTAAAAACGCACGGGGCAAGCATAGTAATGCATGGACCATACTGTATGCCCCATTGTAGCAAAAACGGCCTGGTGAAAGGCAAAAAATATAAATGTGTGGGATCTCATATATGAAGCGATTCTGGCACTCAATTAAGATGCAGATAAAAACCAAATGCATCGAATATAACATATGGATTAAAAACCATCTGGTTAAACAGTAAAATATTCAATTTTAAAACCAAATGTACTGAGATTAAGGTGCATCGAATATGTTAAAGCGATCAAGAGATTAAGGTGCATCGACTTATTTAAAGCGATCTAAACACTCAAATAGGAATACAGATAAAGGCAAAGTAAAAATAATCTGGTTAAGAAGTGAGTAGTGTAGGTTAGGGTAGAGTAGTGTAGTATAGATTAGGGTAGAGTAATGTAGATTAGTGTAGATTAGGGTAGAGTAGTGTAGATTAGCGTAGAGTAGTGTACTGTAGATTAGGGTAGAGTAGTGTAGGTTAGGGTAAGGTAGAGTAGTGTAGGTTAGGGTAGAGTAGGTTAGGGTAGAGTAGTGTAGATTAGGGTAGAGTAGTGTAGGTTTTGAAAACGAGCGGTGTGCTCGAAGCATGTTAGAGGATCCACCCTACTGACGCCTATACCACCAGGGAACCACTAACCACCAGGGAATTCTTTTATTGGATCTGGGTGGTCATTTTAACCCTGGGATCTATGGGATATATATTTATATATGATCCCTTTATGTTACTAGCCACCAGGGACTTTTAATTAAACCTGGATGCAAGTCTTTTATGTTGGTGGAACCACTAGCCACCAGGGAACCTATGAATGACACCTGGATGTACCTTTCTATGCTGATGTGAGTTCCTTACTTTTGTTTGTTTTTTTTTTTACTCTGAATAAACGTACTACACCATTAATACCTTCTTGCCTCCTGGCTCGTTTATAATGAGCTTTGTAAGGTGGTGATCTGGAACAAGGAGCCACTAGATGCCTGGACAACGTTGGACCCACTGGCCTTGATGTCCTTACATGACCAGATGCTGCTCATGCTGCTGACCAGACCATGATGTCCTGTTGCTGATTTACATACAATGCTCGTATTGTATGTATCTGTGGTAAGCGCATAACCGCACTATATACATTTTCCGTTCTGTCAAGTTGGATTGGGGACACCATAGGATCTTATCCGTCTGCCCTCCGGATACACTTTATAAACAATATATGCTTGATATTTCTGTGACGATATATGACACTTTGTTTGTTTGGTATTTTTAGCGCTACATACCCCATTCTATATGTTAGTGTAGGTTAGGTTAGTGTAGATTAGGGTAGTGTAGTGTAGATTAGGGTAAAGCAGTGTAGTGTAGATTAGGGTAGAGCAGTGTAGTGTAGGTTAGGGTAGAGCAGTGTAGTGTAGGTTAGGGTAGAGCAGTGTAGTGTAGGTTAGGGTAGAGCAGTGTAGTGTAGGTTAGGGTAGAATAGTGTAGTTTATGTTAGTGTAGATTAGGGTAGAGTATTGTAGATTAGGGTAGTGTAGTTTATGATAGGGTAGTGTAGTCTAGGGTAGTGTAGTCTAGGGTAGTGTAGTCTAGGGTAGGGTAGTCTAGGGTAGGGTAGTCTAGGGTAGGGTAGTCTAGGGTAGGGTAGTCTAGGGTAGGGTAGTCTAGGGTAGGGTAGTCTAGGGTAGGGTAGTCTAGGGTAGGGTAGTCTAGGGTAGGGTAGTCTAGGGTAGGGTAGTCTAGGGTAGGGTAGTCTAGGGTAGGGTAGTCTAGGGTAGGGTAGTCTAGGGTAGGGTAGTCTAGTCTAGGGTAGTCTAGGGTAGGGTAGTCTAGTCTAGGGTAGTCTAGTCTAGGGTAGTCTAGTCTAGGGTAGTCTAGTCTAGGGTAGTCTAGTCTAGGGTAGTCTAGTCTAGGGTAGTGTAGATTAGGGTAGAGTAGATTAGGGTAGAGTAGTGTAGATTAGGGTAGAGTAGTGTAGATTAGGGTAGAGTAGTGTAGATTAGGGTAGAGTAGTGTAGATTAGGGTAGAGTAGTGTAGATTAGGGTAGAGTATTGTAGATTAGGTTAGTGTAGTGTAGATTAGGTTAGTGTAGTGTAGATTAGGGTAGAGTAGTGTAGGTTAGGGTAGAGTAGTGCAGGTTAGGGTAGAGTAGTGCAGCTTAGGGTAGAGTAGTGCAGCTTAGGGTAGAGTAGTGCAGCTTAGGGTAGAGTAGTGTAGTGTAGATTAGGATAGAGTAGTGTAGTTTACGGTAGTGTAGTGTAGTTTACGGTAGAATAGTATAGGGTAGATTAGGGTAGAGTAGTGTAGGTTAGGGTAGAGTAGTGTAGGTTAGGGTAGAGTGGTGTAGGTTAGGGTAGAGTGGTGTAGGTTAGGGTAGAGTGGTGTAGGTTAGGGTAGAGTGGTGTAGGTTAGGGTAGAGTGGTGTAGGTTAGGGTAGAGTGGTGTAGGTTAGGGTAGAGTGGTGTAGGTTAGGGTAGAGTGGTGTAGGTTAGGGTAGAGTGGTGTAGGTTAGGGTAGAGTGGTGTAGGTTAGGGTAGAGTAGTGTAGGTTAGCGTAGAGTGGTGCAGTGTAGATTTGGGTAGAGTAGTGTAGTGATTAGGTTAGGATAGTGTAGATTAGGGTACAGTAGTGTAGATTAGGGTACAGTAGTGTAGATTAGGGTACAGTAGTGTAGATAAGAGTAGGGTAGTGTAGAGTAGACTAGGATAGTGTAGTCTAGTGTACAGTAGTGTAGATTAGAGTAGAGTAGATTAGCGTAGAGTAGAGTAGATTAGCGTAGAGTAGAGTAGATTAGCGTAGAGTAGAGTAGATTAGCGTAGAGTAGTGTAGATTAGCGTAGAGTAGATTAGCGTAGAGTAGTGTAGATTAGCGTAGAGTAGTGTAGATTAGCGTAGAGTAGTGTAGATTAGCGTAGAGTAGTGTAGATTAGCGTAGAGTAGTGTAGATTAGCGTAGAGTAGTGTAGATTAGCGTAGAGTAGTGTAGATTAGCGTAGAGTAGTGTAGATTAGCGTAGAGTAGTGTAGATTAGCGTAGAGTAGTGTAGATTAGCGTAGAGTAGTGTAGGTTAGGTAGAGTAGTGTAGATTAGGGTAGAGTAGTGTAGATTAGGGTAGAGTAGTGTAGATTAGGGTAGAGTAGTGTAGATTAGAGTAGAGTAGAGTAGTGTAGATTAGAGTAGAGTAGAGTAGTGTAGATTAGAGTAGAGCAGTGCAGATTAGGGTAGAGTAGTGTAGATTAGAGTAGTGTAGTGTAGATTAGGATAGAGTAGTGTAGTGTAGAGTAGTGTAGTTTAGGGTAGTGAAGTTTAGATTAGGGTAGAATAGTATAGTGTAGATTAGGGTAGAGTATTGTAGATTAGGTTAGTGTAGGTTAGGGTAGAGTAGTGTAGGTTAGGGTAGTGTAGATTAGGGTAGAGTAGTGTAGTGTAGGTTAGGGTAGAGTAGTGTAGATTAGGGTAGAGTAGTGTACTGTAGAGTAGTGTAGGGTAGATTAGGGTAGAGTAGTGTAGGGTAGATTAGGGTAGAGTAGTGTAGGGTAGATTAGGGTAGAGTAGTGTAGTGTAGGTTAGGGTAGAGTAGTGTACGTTAGGGTAGAGTAGTGTAGGTTAGGGTAGACTAGTGTAGATTAGGGTAGACTAGTGTAGATTAGGGTAGACTAGTGTAGATTAGGGTAGACTAGTGTAGATTAGGGTAGACTAGTGTAGATTAGGGTAGACTAGTGTAGTGTACATTAGGGTAGACTAGTGTAGTGTACATTAGTGTAGTGTACATTAGGGTAGAGTAGTGTAGTGATTAGGGTAGAGTAGTGTAGTGATTAGGGTAGAGTAGTGTAGTGTAGTGATTAGGGTAGAGTGGTGTAGGTTAGCGTAGAGTGGTGTAGGTTAGCGTAGAGTGGTGTAGGTTAGCGTAGAGTGGTGTAGGTTAGCGTAGAGTGGTGTAGGTTAGCATAGAGTGGTGTAGTGTAGTGATTAGGTTAGGATAGTGTAGGTTAGGGTAGAGTAGTGTAGGTTAGGGTAGAGTAGTGTAGGTTAGGGTAGACTAGTGTAGTGTAGATTAGGATAGAGTAGTGTAGTGCAGATTAGGGTAGAATAGTAAAGTGTAGATTAGGGTAGAGTAGTGTAGATTAGGGTAGAGTAGTGTAGGTTAGGGTAGAGTAGTGTAGGTTAGGGTAGAGTAGTGCAGAGTACTGTCGATTAGGGTAGAGTAGTGTCGATTAGGGTAGAGTAGTGTAGTGTCGATTAGGGTAGAGTAGTGTAGGTTAGGGTAGAGTAGTGTAGATTAGGGTACAGTAGTGTAGATTAGGGTACAGTAGTGTAGATTAGGGTAGAGTAGTGTAGGTTAGAGTAGTGTAGTATAGATTAGGGAAGTGTAGGTTAGAGTAGTGTAGATTAGATTAGAGTAGTGTAGTGTAGATATAGGGTAGGGTAGGGTAGAGTAGTGTAGTATAGATTAGGGTAGATTAGAGTAGAGTAGTGTAGATTAGCGTAGAGTAATCTACACAACTCTAATTTACACTACACTACACTACTCTACCCAAATCTACACTACACTACTCTACCCAAATCTACACTACTCTACCCTAACCTACACTACTCTACCCTAACCTACACTACTCTACCCTAACCTACACTACTCTACCCTAACCTACACTACTCTACCCTAACCTACACTACTCTACCCTAACCTACACTACTCTACCCTAACCTACACTACTCTACCCTAATCTACACTACTCTACCCTAATCTACACTACTCTACCCTAATCTACACTACCCTACTCTAATCTACACTACTCTAATTTACACTACACTACCCTAATCTACACTAGAGTAGGGTAGTGTAGATTAGGATAGAGTAGTGTAGATTAGGGTAGAGTAGTGTAGATTAGGGTAGGGTAGAGTAGTGTAGATTAGGGTAGGGTAGAGTAGTGTAGATTAGGGTAGGGTAGAGTAGTGTAGGTTAGGGTAGAGTAGTGTAGGTTAGGGTAGAGTAGTGTAGGTTAGGGTAGAGTAGTGTAGGTTAGGGTAGAGTAGTGTAGGTTAGGGTAGAGTAGTGTAGGTTAGGGTAGAGTAGTGTAGGTTAGGGTAGAGTAGTGTAGGTTAGGGTAGAGTAGTGTAGGTTAGGGTAGAGTAGTGTAGGTTAGGGTAGAGTAGTGTAGGTTAGGGTAGAGTAGTGTAGGTTAGGGTAGTGTTGTGTAGGTTAGGGTAGTGTTGTGTAGATTTGGGTAGAGTAGTGTAGATGAGGGTAGAGTAGTGTAGATGAGGGTAGAGTAGTGTGGGTTAGGGAAGAGTAGTGTAGTGTAGATTAGGGTAGAGTAGTGTAGTGTAGATTAGGGAAGTGTAGATTAGGGTAGAGTAGTGTAGATTAGAGTAGTGTAGTGATTAGGGTAGAGTACTGTAGGTTAGGGTAGACTAGTGTACTGTAGGTTAGGGTAGACTAGTGTAGGTTAGGGTAGACTAGTGTAGTGTAGGTTAGGGTAGACTAGTGTAGTGTAGGTTAGGGTAGACTAGTGTAGTGTAGATTAGGATAGAGTAGTGTAGTGTAGATTAGGGTAGAATAGTAAAGTGTAGATTAGGGTAGAGTAGTGTAGGGTACAGTATTGTAGATTAGGGTAGTGTAGTTTATGATAGAGTAGTGTAGTTTAGATTAGGGTAGAGTAGGTTAGGGTAGAGTAGTGTAGGTTAGGGTAGTGTAGATTAGGGTAGAGTAGTGCAGTGTAGTGTAGATTAGGGTAGAGTAGTGTCGATTTGGGTAGAGTAGTGTCGTGTCGATTTGGGTAGAGTAGTGTAGTGTAGATTAGGGTAGTGTAGTGTAGATTAGGGTAGAGTAGTGTAGGTTAGGGTAGAGTAGTGTAGGTTAGAGTAGTGTAGATTAGGGTAGAGTAGTGTAGTGTAGATTAGGGTAGAGTAGTGTAGTGTAGATTTGGGTAGATTAGGGTAGAGTAGTGTAGTGTAGAGTAGTGCAGGTTAGGGTAGAGTAGTGTAGGTTAGGGTAGAGTAGTGTAGTGTAGATTAGGGTAGAGTAGTGTAGTGTAGAGTAGTGTAGGTTAGGGTAGAGTAGTGTAGGTTAGGGTAGAGTAGTGTAGGTTAGGGTAGAGTAGTCTAGTGTAGATTAGGGTAGAGTAGTGTAGATTAGGGTAGAGTAGTGTAGATTAGGGTAGAGTAGTGTAGTGTAGATTAGGGTAGTGTAGATTAGGGTAGAATAGTATAGTGTAGGTTAGGGTAGAGTAGTGTAGGGTAGATTAGGGTAGAGTATTGTAGATTAGGGTAGTCTCTGACTGTCTCCTGTCCGCAGTCTCTGACCGTCTCCTGTATCCTGTCCGCAGTCTCTGACCGTCTCCTGTATCCTGTCCGCAGTCTCTGACCGTCTCCTGTATCCTGTCCGCAGTCTCTGACCGTCTCCTGTATCCTGTCCGCAGTCTCTGACCGTCTCCTGTATCCTGTCCGCAGTCTCTGACCGTCTCCTGTATCCTGTCCGCAGTCTCTGACCGTCTCCTGTATCCTGTCCGCAGTCTCTGACCGTCTCCTTTATCCTGTCCGCAGTGTCCGACCGTCTGCTGTATCCTGTCCGCAGTGTCCGACCGTCTCCTGTATCCTGTCCGCAGTGTCCGACCGTCTCCTGTATCCTGTCCGCAGTCTCCGACCGTCTCCTTTATCCTGTCCGCAGTGTCCGACCGTCTCCTTTATCCTGTCCGCAGTGTCCGACCGTCTCCTGTCCGCAGTGTCCGACCGTCTCCTGTCCGCAGTGTCCGACCGTCTCCTGTCCGCAGTGTCCGACCGTCTCCTGTCCGCAGTGTCCGACCGTCTCCTGTCCGCAGTGTCCGACCGTCTCCTGTCTGCAGTGTCCGACCGTCTCCTGTCTGCAGTGTCCGACCGTCTCCTGTCTGCAGTGTCCGACCGTCTCCTGTCTGCAGTGTCCGACCGTCTCCTGTCTGCAGTGTCCGACCGTCTCCTGTCTGCAGTGTCCGACCGTCTCCTGTCTGCAGTGTCCGACCGTCTCCTGTCTGCAGTGTCCGACCGTCTCCTGTCTGCAGTGTCCGACCGTCTCCTGTCTGCAGTGTCCGACCGTCTCCTGTCTGCAGTGTCCGACCGTCTCCTGTATCCTGTCCGCAGTGTCCGACCGTCTCCTGTATCCTGTCCGCAGTGTCCGACCGTCTCCTGTATCCTGTCCGCAGTGTCCGACCGTCTCCTGTATCCTGTCCGCAGTGTCCGACTGTCTCCTGTATCCTGTCCGCAGTCTCCGATCGTCTCCTGTATCCTGTCCGCAGTCTCCGATCGTCTCCTCTACTATGTCTGCAGTTTCTGACTGCTTCCTTTACTATGTGCGCAGTCTCTGATCTCTCTTCTATCCTGTCCACAGTCTCTGACCATCTCCTGGAGTATATCAGCAGACGCTGATCATCTCCTGTATCATGTCTACAGTCTCGGACCATCCCCTGTATCCTGTCCAGGGGGTGGAAGAGAGAGAGAGGGGGGAGAGAGAGAGGGGGGGAAAAGCATACACAAGGCTGGCTGGAAGTGTGGGCGGGGGAGACACAGGATGAGGAGGGGCAGCTTTCTCTCTGCTCTCACGCCTGTATGTGGGGGGAGGGGGGACTGTCAGCACTGGGGAGTGCATATGCTGACAGATCCCCTGCAGTGCTGGAGGGGGGGCCGTGGGGGTGCATGCAGGAGATGGATAGCGGAGGCACATAGAGCAAACAAGAAATGCACAGTCCTCTATGTGCCACCCGTCTCCCTCTCCAGCCGGCTCCATGGCTGACAGGTTCTATCTCCTCACCACCTGTTAAGTTGTCCCGGAAGTTCCCCGGAGGTCCATGTTGAGACTTGCAGTCCCCCCGGGCTCCTCCTCACCCCCGGAAGACGGAGCTCAGCTGTCTGGCCGAAGCTCTATCCTCCGGAAGAGAAGCACAGCATGTCTCCAATCTTGTAACCACCCGCCTTCACAGCACTTCCGGGAACGGGGTAAGCCACGCCCCCGCACGAAAAAGGGGCGGAGTTCTAGCAGAGGCACCTGCGCACAACAGAACTGCGCACACAGGACCTCAGTCAGAGCCGGGATTTGCTGAGAGGAGAACGCAGAATGGAGAGCAGGAGGAGGCGGAGTCCGGAGGAGGAGCGGCACACCCCCGGCCATTACCTTCTATCCAATACATGTAAATCTTGTTCCACAGAGTCACCGCCAATCACCGGATGTCGCCAAACTTGTAACCACCCGCCTTCACGGCACTTCCGGGAACGGAGTAAGCCACGCCCCCGCACGAAAAAGGGGCGGAGTTCTAGCAGGGGCACCTGCGCACAACAGAACTGCGCACACAGGACCTCAGTCAGAGCCGGGATTTGCTGAGAGGAGAACGCAGAATGGAGAGCGGGAGGAGGCGGAGTCCGGAAGAGGAGCGGCACACCCCCGGCCATTACTTTCTATCCAATACATGTAAATCTTGTTCCACAGAGTCACCGCCAATCACCGGATGTCCCTGAACGGGTAACGCTACACCCCGAGAACTCACTGAACAGGGGCGGAGTCCACTAACAGGCACACCAACTTGTTGCCATGGTGACAGACGCCATCCCTTATTTCTCCCCCAGAACAGATCCTTCCTCACCAATGGACGGGATTTCTGTTTGGGAAGTTTGCTTGTCATGTGTGCCGTCCAATCACATCTCTCCCATCTCCGATGACGCGCGCGAGCCCCCTATAAGTACTACAAGTCCCCGCATGCCCACCTTAGTCAAGAAGAGGACTTCTACCGCTGGGTGGATCCTCCCTCCCAATGTCCGTATACAGCGCCGTCCTCTGAGAGCCGGGCTGAGGGGAGGACGGAGAGCCAGAGCTACCTGAGCCAGGAGCGGGGAGCCCGGTAAGAAATCCCCTTCTATCTCCTATTATTCTTCTATCTGTGATTGGGGGGATTTTATTATTGTCTGTTATTAGCGATTCTATCTACTGCTAATATTTGATTATTGTTTATATCTATTATTCTTCATTATATGTAATACTATTCTATTTATTGTTTATTAATATTGATTATAGCGATAACTGCTATTTATATAATAAATAAAACAACAATATAGATTTAAACAAGAAATAGAGATTAAACAATACATAAAATAATAAGATATAAATAGTAATAATAATATTGATTATACTTATGATTATTTTATTATTATCTAATATTAATATCATTGATGAGATCTGGTATTATTATTTTATTATTGATTTATTGTATTTTTATTATTTATTATTGACTATTTATATCTTTTTTTTAATTATAAAGCATAAAAATAAGTTAACAATAGTACATATAGACATAATCAATATCTAGCTTACTGATCAATATTTATTGCATTATCTATTTTATTATCAATTATTATTGATTATATCTGGTATTATTATTGACTTTTGTATTTTATTATTATTGATTATATCTATTAATATAGTATTGATTACTATTTTATTACTATTATATCTATCTGTTCTTTATTGTCTTAGTTTATTGATTATATCTGTTGTTAATATGGTATTATTAATATTGTTCATTATTGATTATCTTTTATTGTTTTATTTATTTTTAGATTTTTTTTTTTTTGTACTTTACCTATAATTTTTATTGATACAGTTAACCGCTTGCCGCCCTGCCACTGTATATATGCACGTGTGCAGGGCGGCACTCAGGCGCAAAACCACGTTTTAAAACGGGTTCCGCGCTCCCGACGTTTTCGCCGGCAGGGGGGGGGCGCGTACGCGCGCTTCCGCCGACCCGCGTGTGACACCATTCGATCCCGGAAGGATCAATCATTAGATTTCAGCCAGTGATGTCTGGCTGAAATCAGATGATCGGTCCCTGTCCTATCCTGTCCTGTGTTGAAGTTTACACAGGAGAGGATATGATGTCATTCTTCTCTGCCTGGGGACATTCGTCCCAGACAGAGAAGAAGACACAGTAAAAGTGAGTAAAACAGCACATACCCACAGTTAGAACACACCTAGGTCACATTTAACCCCCTGATCTCCCCCCCCCCCCCCAGTTAGTGTTAGCGCCCCTCCCAGATAGCGCCAGTTTGCTTGCCAGTACACCAGTAATCCCGTTTAACCCCCCCAGTTAACCCCTTCACTGCCCTGTCACCAGTGTCACTGATCAGTGAACCGATTTTTACTGATCACTGTATCAGTGTCGCTGGCGACTTCCGATAGTGTTAGCGCCCCTCCCAAATAGCGCCAGTTTGCCCGCCAGTACACCAGTAATCCCGTTTAACCCCTTGATCGCCCCCCCCCCCAGTTAACCCCTTCACTGCCCTGTCACCAGTGTCACTGATCAGTGAATCTATTTTTACTGATCACTGTATCAGTGTCGCTAGCGACTTCCGATAATGTTGGTGCCCCTCCCAGATAGCACCTTTTTGCCCGCCAGTACACCAGTAATCCCGGTTAACCCCTTAATTCTCACCCCCCCCCCCAGTTAACCCCTTCACTACCCTGTTACCAGTGTCACTGATCAGTGAACCGATTTTTACTGATCACTGTATCAGTGTCGCTGGCGACTTCCGATAGTGTTAGCGCCCCTCCCAAATAGCGCCAGTTTGCCCGCCAGTACACCAGTAATCCCGTTTAACCCCTTAATCCCCCCCCCCAGTTAACCCCTTCACTGCCCTGTCACCAGTGTCACTGATCAGTGAATCGATTTTTACTGATCACTGTATTAGTGTCACTGGTGACTTCCGATATTGTTAGCGCCGCTCCCATATAGCGCCAGTTTGCCCGCTAATGCACGGGATTTTTTTTTACCAAAAACATGTAGCAGAATACATTTTGGCTTAAATTTATGACTAACTTTGAGTTTACAATATATTTTTTATAGCTGAAGGTAGAAAATATAGTTTTTTTTCAAAATTTTTGTGTATTTTTATGTTTATAGCGCAAAAAATAAAAAGCACACAGGTGATAAAATACCACCAAAAGAAAGCTCTATTTATGTGAAAAAAAGGACGTAAATTTCGTTTGGGTACAGCATTGCATGACCGCGCAATTATCATTTGAATTAGTGCAGCGCCAAACAGCAAAAAAAGGCCTGGTCATTAAGGGGGGTAAATCCTCAGGAGCTCAAGTGGTTAATATTTTATGTATTATCTATTATTTGATTGCTTGTTATATCTATTATGGATCTCTCATGGATGTCACATCTGGAGTAGCTGCTGTGTCCCAACTGACATCAATTGGACTGCTTGCATGGGGATGCATGGAACATCTGTGCATCCCCAAGCAGGTTAAAACAGCTTCTCATGGGTATTTGCTGTGGGATGCCCCATGTGAATATGGCCATTTTTTTGTGTTGCAATTAGGGTCAAATTTTTTTTTTTTTTTTAGGCTAGCTGGTAAGCGTGCTGGGAAATTTCAGTTTGCTTGTATTGTGCAATGCGCTCCCATGTGCACCTTACTTCAAAAGCTACCATATTTGCCGGCGTATAAGACGACTTTTTACCCCTTGAAAATCTTCTCAAAAGTCGGGGGTCGTCTTATACGCCGGTATACGGCATACTGACATTTTTTAGGGGGGCGGCGCGGTGCCGCCCCCCCCCTTCCAACGGAAGGGACACTAAGTACAGGGGTTGGGAGGGGCTGCTGTCTCTTACCTGGATCCGGTCCCACGACGGTCCAGTCCAGGAAGCACGGCTGCTCCTTCGGTTCGGCCACTGGATGTTCGTGCGGCTGCTCGGCTCCGCCTCCACACCGGTGATTGGCCGCCAGAACTGTAGCTTAGGAAAGACACACAGGCGGCCAATCACCGGCGAGGGGGCGGAGCCGAGCGGCCCGGCGAAAATCGAGTGCAGGAGCAGCAGGTAAATGTTCAGTGTAGAGGTGCTGCTGCAACCACATATGCTGGCTGCAGCAGCACCATACTGCAACAGGGGTCAGCAAGTGTAATTGGTGTCAGTGGGAGGAATAGTGCCCCATCATTGGTGTCACTGATACCAATGATGGAGCACTATTCCTCCCACTGACACCAATGATGGGGCACTATTCCTCCCGCTGACACCAACGATGGGGCACTATTCCTCCCCCCCCCCCACTAACACCAACGATGGGGCACTATTCCCCACTCTCACTGACACCAATGATGGGGCACTATTCCACCCCCCACTGACACCAATGATGGGGCACTATTCCACCCCCCACTGACACCAATGATGGGACACCATTCCTCCCACTGACACCAATGTTGGGACACTATTCCTCCCACTGACACCAATGATGGGGCACTATTCCCCCCACTGATACTAATGATGGGGCACTGTTCCCCCCACTGATACTAATGATGGGGCACTATTCCTGTCCCTGATACCAATGATGGGGCACTATTCCTGTCCCTGATACCAATGATGGGGCACTATTCCTGCCACTGATACCAATGATGGGGCACTATTCCTTCCACTGATACTAATGATGGGGCACCTATTCCTGCCACTGATACCAATGATGGGGCACTATTCCTTCCACTGATACCAATGATGGGGCACCTATTCCCCCCACTGATACTAATGATGGGGCACTATTCCTGCCACTGATACCAATGATGGGGCACTATTCCTGCCACTGATACCAATGATGGGGCACCTATTCCCCCCACTGATACCAATGATGGGGCACTATTTCTCCCACTGATACCAATGATGGGGCACTATTCCTGCCACTGATACCAATGATGGGGCACTATTCCTGCCACTGATACCAATGATGGGGCTCTATTCCTCCCACTGATACCAATGATGGGGCTCTATTCCTCCCACTGATACCAATGATGGGGCACTATTCCTGCCACTGATACCAATGATGGGGCACCTATTCCCCCCACTGATACTAATGATGGGGCACTATTCCTGCCACTAATACCAATGATGGGGCACTATTCCTCCCACTGACACCGATGATGGGGTACTATTCCTCCCACTGGTGTGCATTGGAAGAGGGGTAGTCTTATACGGCGAGTATAGCCCAAACACTACATTTTAGCAGGAAAAGTAGGGGGTCGTCTTATACGCCCAGTCGTCTTATACGCCGGCAAATACGGTAGTTATTAATTGAGGTGGTTAAAATGCCTGTATAGCTTGTTCGCTGGATTTGGTGTGGGGATCACACCTTTAACCCTTTCACTGCCAGGTCTGTGGATGGGGGCGTCTGTATATCTGACAAGTATACCAGTATGGCCGGGAAAGACTGTAATGCAATGCGATCTGGACTGGATTCCATTAAGTGGAGCACAGGGGAAATATCAGATGTTTCATGAAAGAGTATGTGTCACCAGAAAAATCACCACATTAGGGGACGTTTTGTCCACTGTGAAAAAAAAAAGTTAAAAAAAAGTTTTCAATTGTAAAAAATGTAAATTTACACCCAAGCATCCCCCCCCCCCACATGCAAAGTCAGGGGTGCCTACGCATAAAACGTTGATTGTGCTACACGTTACGTATCCCGGTGCACGCCGGGAGTGAGAGCAATCATTCTAACACCAGACTCTGACGAATGCGGCGTCAGACCCCTGACCTCCTCACCAAACTCAAGACCGAAGGACTAGCCAATCTAAAACCGTGATGTCACGTGCGTAACAATGCCAAGCCCAGCTGCACTCTGCACAACAATTTTCCAGCTAATTGGACCACAATCTGTGTACTGGCAGCCTGGGAGCGATTGTTACTGGGTCAAGTTAATTACGTGGTTAACCCTTCACACTGCCACCACCTCCTTTTTGTACAGAGAATGAGGAAACTCGATGATATCAGCTATAACACTATAATGGTTGAGATAATCGTCTGTATAACACGGTCACCGCAGGCCGGTTATACAGAGGGTCAAACGAACAGAGTAGCGCTCTTTTTAGAGGCAGGAATTTGTAAATTGCAATAAAGAGCTATAGAAACAGTTCAACGCTTTCAGAAGGAAAGATTTATTACTAAAAGGTCAAAAGGGTGCAATAAAAATATTTACAGAAAAAAGATGTAACTAATATATATACATAAATATACAGAGAACAACAGCACAGCAAAGGGATAACAGAGAGAAGTTAGAGGGTTAAAGTACTTGCCAAAGTCCTGGGTTAGCAGATCAAGTTTCAGAGCGAAAGGGCATGGGTCTCCCCAGGTGGTTCTGATGTTAAAAGGGAGAATTCTTCAACTTCCTTTCTTAGGCTTGACAGCCCATTTTGTAGTTCCCTAGCAGGGGGTGTCTCTGAAGTCAAGGACCAATACCTCGTTTACGGAGGGAAGGTTTGGGCGTAGACCTAACCTAGAGCCAAAATCTCTTATAGTTCATATTTTGGCTCATAACTTTCTCTATGCAGAAGTGACATTCCACCCGCGGGTAAATTATTATGCAGACACATCTGAGGAGTGGGTAGATATGAAATAGATATTTGAAGGGTTCCAGAGATGTAGTTTTCTGCTTTCCTAGGTATTCCAGTCAGGGAGTGTGACCTATCAAACTGTTTGTCTCCTCTGAAGATATGTCTGGTTTTTATGTAGGTCAGGTCCATAAATATTGGGACATCGACACAATTCTAACATTTTTGGCTCTATACACCACCACAATGGATTTGAAATGAAACGAACAAGAGGTGCTTTAACTGCAGACTGTCAGCTTTATTTGAGGGTATTTACATCCAAATCAGGTGAACGGTGTAGGAATTACAACAGTTTGCATTGTCTTGGAAATTCGTTTTCAACAAATTTTTCCTTACCGTGAGTAGCTCTTTTGAGATGTGGGGAAAAATGGAGCTCCCGTGACCCAGGAATAATCAGATGATACTCTCCGGTTGGAGGTTGAATTCACTCTGTCTCTGGCTCTAACCCCAGACTCTTGTTTTATTAAAAGCACACACACGCCCCCCCACACGGGGGGTCAGGTCAATCCCCTCCCACAGAACAATGTATAGGGGGTGTCCATACACGAGAATGTCCATCCTGCTTGGAGTGTAGTGTTTCCTCTTATCTATACTGAAAACCAGTTAAACCAGTCCTCCCCTCCCCCATAAGCTCTCTGGAGAGCAAGCTTCCCATCCTTTACATGCTATCAGCTCCTAGTAGTATGTTCACTCTCTGTACAAGCATCCCCTAGATTAAACCGTGTCAGTCTGTATCTGAATGGGCCCGATACGATCTTTATTAAAACACATCCATCCAGATACAGTTCAGGTCGGTAGTGGCTTGTAAGATATACATGAGCCTACACGCGGAGTTCGCACTGCCCGGCGCCTGGCCATACGAAGTCCATGTGGTACTATGCTGCTGATATGTGGATACAGGCCCGCGGCATTGGCATCGAATGCCGTGGTGGCATACACGCCAGTCTATAAGCGCAGATCTGCCATCTGAGTACTGTAATATATACATTGCAAATGCGCATGGCCTAATTGCAGCCTTCAGAGCTTTAATTAAGCCACACAAGAGACATATGAATAACACTAATATATGACACATTTAAAGTTCAACCTGTAATACAAAATTTCCATGACAGCACATGTGCCTCCCACTTGTTAAGGGACCAAAAGTAATGGGACAGAATAATAATTCTAAATCAAACTTTCACTTTTTAATACTTGGTTATAAATCCTTTGCAGTCAATTACAGCCTGAAGTCTGGAACGCATAGACATCACCAGACGCTGGGTTTCATCCCTGATGATGCTCTGACAGGCCTCTACTGCAACTGTCTTCAGTTCCTGCTTGTTATTGGGGCATTTTCCCTTCAGTTTTGTCTTCAGCAAGTGAAATGCATGCTCAATCGGATTCAGGTCAGGTGATTGACTTGGCCATTGCATAACATTCCACTTCTTTCCCTTAAAAAACTCTTTGGCTGCTTTTGCAGTATGCTTTGGGTCATTGTCCATCTGCACTGTGAAGCGGCGTCCAATGAGTTCTGAAGCATTTGGCTGCATATGAGCAGATAATATTGCCCGAAACACTTCAGAATTCATCCTGCTGCTTTTGTCAGCAGTCACATCATCAATAAATACAAGAGAACCAGTTCCATTGGCAGCCATACATGCCCACGCCATGACACTACCACCACCATGCTTCACTGATGAGGTGGTATGCTTAGGATCATGAGCAGTTCCTTTCCTTCTCCATACTCTTCTCTTCCCATCACTCTGGTACAAGTTGATCTTGGTCTCATCTGTCCATAGGATGTTGTTCCAGAACTGTGAAGGCTTTTTTAGATGTCGTTTGGCAAACTCTAATCTGGCCTTCCTGTTTTTGAGGCTCACCAATGGTTTACATCTTGTGGTGAACCCTCTGTATTCACTCTGGTGAAGTCTTCTCTTGATTGTTGACTTTGACACACATACACCTACCTCCTGGAGAGTGTTCTTGATCTGGCTAACTGTTGTGAAGGGTGTTTTCTTCACCAGGGAAAGAATTCTTCGGCCATCCACCACAGTTGTTTTCCGTGGTCTTCTGGGTCTTTTGGTATTGCTGAGCTCACCGGTGCGTTCCTTCTTTTTAAGAATGTTCCAAACAGTTGTTTTTGGCCACGCCTAATGTTTTTGCTATCTCTCTAATGGGTTTGTTTTGTTTTTTCAGCCTAATGATGGCTTGCTTCACTGATAGTGACAGCTCTTTGGATCTCATCTTGAGAGTTGACAGCAACACATTCCAAATGCAAATAGCACACTTGAAATGAACTCTGGACCTTTTATCTGCTCATTGTAATTGGGATAATGAGGGAAAAACACACACCTGGCCATGGAACAGCTGAGAAGCCAATTGTCCCATTACTTTTGGTCCTTTAACAAGTGAGAGGCACATATGCAAACTGTTGTAACTCCTACACCGTTCACCTGATTTGGATGTAAATACCATCAAATAAAAGCTGACAGTCTGCAGTTAAAGCACATCTTGTTTGTTTCATTTCAAATCCATTGTGCTGGTGTATAGAGCCCAAAATGTTAGAATTGTGTCGATATCCCAATATTTATGGACCTGACTGTAAGTCTCTCATATTCCAAGATATGAGACATAGGGGAAAAATGGATTTTAAAAGTGTTATCTGGTTCGTGCTTCTCTGGAATGTCTTTGAACTCCTGGGAAGGCTTGCGTTATCTTTTACGAGGTGCTAGATTGCACAGCTCTCTTAGACAACCAGGCGCTTTAGCTCAGAAATGTTTTATAGCTCTGGGTTCCCTGCTGTGCCCTGGCTGGCCTGTGACACTCCTAACACACAGGCCATATGTCAATGTCAATGAGGGGGAAATATGTTTGTCAGGATGGTTGACCCTTTCCCAAGATGGAAAATGGTTGAACCGCGTCCATCTCTGGGTGTACGCCTGCTACACAGGCCACCTCCATAACGCTAAACTCATGACCTAGAAGTGGCTTTTAAAGCATCACCTATAGAAAATATAGGGTACTAAAGTTGGTCGCCATTTCATGGCCATTTCATGGCCACACGCAAATTTAAGGTTTAACCCGTTGGGTATCTGTGAGGTGCAACCTTATCTTTTATATTTTACAAAAATTAAATTGGGTAATTTTATTCCGCTTGTGTGTCCTAAAATTTACTTTTTGTGTATTTTTTATTAATATTATAATCTATGATTTATATAGCACCAACAGTTTGCTCAGCGCTTTACAATATAAAGGGAGACAATACAGCAACAATACAGTTCAATACAAGAGGGTTAGGAGGACCTTACAATCTAAGAGGGAGGGACTGGTGGTACAGAAGGTAATAACTGTGGGGGATGAACTGATAGGAGAAATAGAAGATTTGGTTATTAGATTCCTTAAAGAGAGGTTTTCGGAGATCGCGTAAAAGTGGGCAGAGTAGGCCATAGTCGGAAAGATTGGGGTAGAGAGTGGCAGAGGATGGGGGAGGCTCTGGAGAAGTCCTGGAGACAAGCATAGGAGGAGGAGACAAGGGAGCTAGAGGACAGAAGGTTGTGGGTGGAGCAGAGAAGACGTTTTGGGTGATATTTGGAGACAAGATTGGTGATGTAATTGGGGGCAGAGTTAGAAATGGCCTTATTTGTTATTGTTAATGTTTTGAATTTTATCCGTTGGGCAATGGGAGGCCAGTGGAGGGATTGGCAGAGAGGGATGGCAGACATGGAACAGTTGGCAAGGTGAATGAGTCTGGCAGCAACATTCATCATAGACTGAAGAGGGGATAGCTTGTGATGAGGTAGGCCAGTGAGGAGGGAGTTACAATAGTCAAAGCGAGAGATAACAAGGGAGTGAATAAGTTGCTTAGTGGTTTTGGTGGCTAAAAACGGGCGTATTTTGGAGATGTTGCGGAGGTGAAGTCTACAAGATTTGGACAGTGACTGGATTTGGGGCTGAAAGGACAGATGGGAGTCCAGGATTACACCTAGTACCCTGGCATGAGGGGAGGGACTGATGGTTGTATAATTGATCTTGATGGAGAAGTGGCGAGGAGGAGACAGAGTTATAGGTAACACTGAAGGAGTGCTGCGATAGGTAGAAGGAGAACCATTAAAGTCTCGGAGGCGAAGGGAGTGGAGTTTTTTGAGGAGGAGGGGATGGTCAATAGTATCAAAAGCCGCAGAGAGGTCAAGAGTATGGAGTAGTGGCCATTGGTTTTAGTAGTTAGTAAATCATTAGTGAGTTTTAGTAGGGCAGTTTCAGTGGAGTGGAGTGAGCGAAAGCCAGACTCTAAAGGGTCAAGAAGGTTGTTGTCAGTGAGGTAGGAGCTTAGAGGTAAATGGGAGCAGGGAGATGGGTCTTAAGTTGTTCAGGTTGGTGGGGTCCAGTGAGGGCTTTTTAAGTACGGGAGTGATCTGTGCATGCTTAGAGGGGAGAGGAAGGTGTCAGTAGAGAGGGAGAGATTGAAGATGTGAGTGAGGGAACATAGAATAGAAGAAGAAGGTGATCGTAGTAGTTGCGAGGGGACAGGATCCAGAGGGCAGGTGGTGAGATGGGCTTCTGAGAAAACTTTAGTGACCTCTTCGGTAGTAGCCAGGTTAAAAGAGAAAAGTGTTGAGGGAGGTTTAGTATAAGGTATGCTAAGTGGGATAGATGTCTGTGCAGTGGAGATGACCTCACACATTGCATCAATCTTGATTTTGAAATGATTGGCAATCTCGTAAGCAGTGAGTTACTGGGTGGAGATGGAGAAAGTAGAGACATGGGGAGGGGGGCAGTGTCAGTGACATGGTGGGGGCGGGCAAAGTGTCAGTGACATGGTGGGGGCAGGGCAGTGATAGTAACATTGAGTAGAACAGTCCTCCCCAAAGTCACTATCACTGCCCCCCCCCATATCACCATTCTCCCCAGGTCACTTACACTATCCCCCCCCCCCAAAGAAAAAAATCACTGCCCCCCCCCCCCCCCCCGATGTCACTGACACTGTCCGATGTCGCTGCAGATAATTTGGCATGTAACAGCGCCGACGACCACTCAGCATGTAAGGGGTTAATAATTCTGTTTCCCCGGCCAATCCTGTGTCCTGCTGCCGACCACTCGGCATGTAAAGTGTTAATTTAACTCAGGTACATGTTCGGCTGCAGTAGTTCGGTGATCGGCTTGTCGTGCCTTATAAACCGGGGATTCAGGGGATACTGACTTTCATGGGATACTCATCTTGCCCCTACACCTTTCTCATTTCTCTCTCCTTTCTCAGTCTGGGACCCCCTGGCTCTCTCTGTCACAGAAAACCCCCAGGTCCATGCTGAGACATGTAGTCCCCCGTCTCCCCCTTCACACACTCCCGTCTCAGCCGCAGCCAAGAACTTCACCATATCCTCCTAACCTGCTCTGACAGGACTTCCCGAAATAGGAGAAGCCAATCTCAGAGACAGAGCGTGGCAGGGGCGGAGTCCAAGCTAAGGCAATGCCCACATATGTCACCTGTGGCACGCACTAAAAATCTCTAAGTTTATGGCAAAGTTTGCTGGAAAGGATATATAGCAGTGTGCAGAGGGTTGTTCCTGGATCTTCCCATGTCTGTGTGGAGCACAAAGGTGCCATTTTACAAATGTGACAACGGTTGCACTGTAGGCCTTAGTGGAGCTCTGACAGAGTCCTCTTTGGGCTACTTGTTGGGATTTCTTGAAGGTGAAAGTCAAGCTTTCGCCTGTAGCCTCTAGAGGTTCTCTAAAGGTTGGATGTTTCTCTGGATAATCTGTTGTAGAGAGGAGGAGAGCTTGGTACCAAAGCCAATGTCTGAGACAGGGAACCAGCTCAGCACCAGTGTCCTAGACAGTAGCGTCCGAGGCCCTGAAATAGGGGATGAACTCCACGCTAATGTTGGAGGCTCTACAAGACAAGTGTGAGAGGCCCTGAAACAGGGGATAAACTCCACTCTAATGTCGGAGGCTCCGCAGAGACACAGGAGTGCAAAGCCCTGAATATGGGGTACGAGCCTAGTATCTGGTCCAGATTAATGGCAAACTGAGCGGCCATGAGCTGCAGCCAAAGAGCGCGGGATGCCCTAGTGAAGCATGCTTCTCACATCCTCTAGAGCTTTGAAGGTCAGTAGCCAGGTTTTAACCTAGCAGCTCTCCCCCCACTTTGTGTCTTTTTGCCCCATGTTGGCATTGTGTCCACAGTAGCATTTGCTTTTGGTAGAGTAGGGTTTGGCCAGAAAGGTTTACTTTGAGGCAGTTGGCCAGCTTAAACATGTATTGCAATATGTGTGAACTAAAAATCTCTATGTTTATGGCAAAGTTTGCTGGAAAGGATATATAGCAGTGTGCAGAGGGTTGTTCCTGGATCTTCCCATGTCTGTGTGGAGCACAAAGGTGCCATTTTACAAATGTGACAACGGTTGCACTGTAGGCCCTAGTGGAGCTCTGACAGAGTCCTCTTTGGGCTACTTGTTGGGATTTCTTGAAGGTGAAAGTCAAGCTTTCGCCTGTAGCCTCTAGAGGTTCTCTAAAGGTTGGATGTTTCTCTGGATAATGTGTTCTAGAGAGGAGGAGAGCTTGGTACCAAAGCCAATGTCTGAGACAGGGAACCAGCTCAGCACCAGTGTCCTAGACAGTAGCGTCCGAGGCCCTGAAATAGGGGATGAACTCCACGCTAATGTTGGAGGCTCTACAAGACAAGTGTGAGAGGCCCTGAAACAGGGGATAAACTCCACTCTAATGTCGGAGGCTCCGCAGAGACACAGGAGTGCAAAGCCCTGAATATGAGGTACGAGCCTAGTATCTGGTCCAGATTAATGGCAAACTGACCGGCCATGAGCTGCAGCCAAAGAGCGCGGGACACCTCCAGTACTGGGGCAGGGGGGACACCTCCAGTACTGGGGCAGGGGGGACACCTCCAGCACTGGGGCAGGGGGGACACCTCCAATACTCGGACAGTGGGGACACCTGCAGCACTGGGGCAGGGGGGACACCTCCAATACTCGAACAGTGGGCACACAACCAGCACTGGGGCAGGGGGGACACCTCCAGCGTTGGGGCAGGGGGGACACCTCCAATACTCGGACAGTGGGGACACCTCCAGCACTGGGGCAGGGGGGACACCTCCAGCACTGGGGCAGGGGGGACACCTCCAGCACTGGGGCAGGGGGGACACCTCCAATACTCGGACAGTGGGGACACCTCCAGCACTGGGGCAGAGGGGACACCTCCAATACTTGGACAGTGGGGACACCTCCAGCACTGGGGCAGGGGGGACACCTCCAATACTCGGACAGTGGGGAAATCTCCAGCACTTGGGCAGGGGGGACACCTCCAGCATGGGGGATACCTCCAGCACTGGGGCAGGGGGGACACCTCCAAAACTCGGACAGTGGGGAAATCTACAGCACTGGGGCAGGGGGGGCACCTGACACCTCCAGCAGG
Organism: Staurois parvus; assembly: GCF_062004578.1. NCBI lineage: Eukaryota > Metazoa > Chordata > Amphibia > Anura > Ranidae > Staurois > Staurois parvus. The sequence goes on along the minus strand of NW_028319170.1, from coordinate 164,011 downwards.
GGGGATACCTCCAGCACTGGGGCTGGGGGGGCTACCTTTAATACCAGGGGCCACTCCAGTACTGGGGGGGGGGGGCAGCGGCCACCTCCAATGCTGCAAAAGGGGTGGACACTGCCAAATCCAGGACAGAGGGGATACCTTCAATATGGGGAAAGAGGGGACATCTTCAAAACTGGGAAGGGGGGGGGGACATGGAACATCTGACAGCTCTAATACCAGGACACATCCAATACCAGGGGCCACCTCTCCAGTACACCAGGATGGGGGGGACACTTGACACCTTCACAACCAGTACAGGAGGCAGGTCCCCTCCAGTACACGGGGGCGATATTGGACACCTGAGATAATAGGACAAGGAGAACATCTCCAATACCAGGGTGGAGGGGGACCTGACTTCTCTTAATACTGCAATGGTGGGGAGGTGGAGGAACATCCAACACCAGGGAGACAACACTTCCAGTACTGGGATGGAGGGGACACCTCCAATACTGGGGCAGGGTAGAAAAGTGATAACTCTAATACCAGGGGGATACCACCATTATTGGGACGGGGGCATCTGATACATCCAGTAATGGAATGGGGGAGGGGGCGGTATTTTAAATATCACAGAGACACTGCCATTTCTTGGGTGGGAGGTTCCCCACCAATACCTGGATGGGGGTACACCACCAATACCAGGAACTCTCTAACACCAGGGAGACACCTCCAGTACTAGGATGGAGGGGACACCTAACACTAGGGGCACACTTCTAATACTAGGATCCCTCCCAACACCAGGGAGACACCTCCAATACAAGGACAAATGGGACACTGCCAACACCAGGACAAGGGGTAGGGACACCTGACACCTCCAGTACCTGGATACGGGGTAATATCTGACATCTCCAATACAAAGGGGACCCCTATAGGACTGCTACTAATGATTGTTTTCATAATCGATTAGTTGGCCAATTATTGCTTTGATTAATCAGATAAAAAAAAAACCTTGACAAAAGTGTGGTGTATAATTTAGTTAGTATGTAAAGTTTAAAATAGACAATTTCTTGGATATCAATATGCAGTGGTAAATATAAATAACCAGCTATGTGGTTAAGGAACAAGATATCTTATCCACTCTGAGAATGACAGAAGAGACTTATATACTATTAGAGGTTGAATCTGGTACATATCAGACTCCATTTTTATTTAACCACTTCAAGTCCGGACACTTTTGCCTCCTTCCTGTCCAGGCCAATTTTCAGCTTTCAGCGCTATCATATTTTGAATGACAATTGCGTGGTCATGCAACACTGTACCCATATGAATGTTTTTTAGCATTTTTTTGAGACCAATAAAGCTTTATTTTGGTGGTATTTATTCACCACTGGGATTTTTTTTGTTTTGCTATGTAAATGAAAAAGTCCACAAATTTTGAGTGTTTTTCTTATAAAATTTTTCAAATAAATATTTCATCATAAATCTTGGCCAAAATTTATTTTGTTATCTTTTTAGTAAAAAAAAATGCCAAATTAGTTTATAACCAAAAATTATCATTTTAAAAAATTTTTACATTTTATTATTTTTTTTTTTTTTTACATACTGTCACTCTAGCAGTACAGTGTCACCATGGTGACACTGTACTACTTGTGGGGGATGATTTTTTATTTTCTTGTTTACACTGATTGCTTTTATACCCATAAAGGCTGTAAAAGCAATCATTTCTCCTTCTCTCTGACTACATTCTTGCATCCATTGAGAACTACTGTGTGAGCTGTGATTGGTCCCAGCTTGTCACATGGTACAAGGCTGTTCACAACAGCCTTGTACCATGTGATCTCTGTGATCATTCACAGATTTCACACGTAGTAAGCAATGATGTCAGAAGTGACATCTTACTTACTCCTAGATTGTTAGCTCCGTGGAGCAGTGCCCTCGAACCCCTCGTGTATCGCATTGTATTGTTACTGTACCCCACTATAATGTACAGCGCTGAGCAAACTCTTAGCGCTATATAAATACTGTATAGTAATAATTCTTTGCATGTGATCACTGATTGGCCAATCGGTGATCACATGATTGGGACCTCACACAGAGGTTCTGTATGACGATCGGTGTTTCACTGTGTCCGGAGGACACAGCGGGCACCGGATCGTGGTGCTGTGCGATCCCAGGGAGCGCGCAAAAGCAAGGGGCGGGGAGGCCGTTTATAACCGGCCACTCGACCTTGCACTGCCACAGTCCGGCCATTTATATACAACAGTGATCCTTAGTAGTGCCTGCTGAGCTCAATGTGGTGAAATTCCTGCTGCAGCATGTGTACTTCCCTGACTGCTGCCCTCCCAGCTAAAGGGGGAACAGTTGAAGGGTGGTAAAAATTTGACTCAACCGTAGCATTCCCCAACCCCCCCAGTGTAAATACACCATTACCACACCAGTGCAGCCAGTCAGTGTCCCTGAACATCGCTATGTCACATCTGCCCCAGTGTTGACGTAAGGTTTTGTTCACAAGGGGCTTATCGATGCATACCTTGTGCAAGGGCCATGTTTACCTGCACAGGTGCTCTGTGCATCCCATGCAGGCAGTCACATTGATTATTGGGACACAACAGCTGCATGGACACAGCCGCTTTTCCCAATCCAACATCAGTGCAGGTGCATGTCCCCGAAATCACTGTCTGCATTTGGGGCTGTACACCTGCAAGGATGTCAGACTGGGGGCAGGAGTTCTGTGCATCCCCATGCAGGCAGTCCTATTCGTTTGGGCGTTTCTGCTGTCCTTGTGCTCCAGGGCCTACATAAATGAGAGAGGTAGTGAGGAAATGAGATGCCTAATTTACACCCTTATAAAGCTTGAAGGTTCTACTTTGATTTTGGCCCCCCCCCCCCCCCATGTGGGTAAGTTGTGAAAACGTCTCATGCATGTGCTATCCCCATACTAAGGAGGAGAAGCAGAATGTGTTGAGGTGTAATTGTAAGTGTGCCCATGCTGCTTATGTGAAAAAACTTTTTAAAATGACAACTTGGGGAAATGTTTTTTTTTTTTGTTTTGTTTTGTTTTTTTTCTTTCATTTTCTGAACAATTACAACTTCAAAAATGGTACTATGCCTCTTACTAAATACCTTGGACTGTCTGATTTAAAATTAAAAAAAAAGGGTAATTTGGGGGGTATTTGTACTGTCCTAGCATTTTAGGGCCTCAAGAAATGAGTTGGGCAGTCAGTACATCAGAATTGATCATTTTATGGATATACAGTATATACCATAGTTTGTATGTAGTAGAATGTATTTTGGCCCACATTTATGAAGAAATATTATTGGCAAAACTTTACAGACCGGAAATGAAGAAATGGCAAAACTTTTTTCCATTTTATATTGTGCAAAAAACAAAACAAAAAAAACAGTTGTGACTAAATGACTTAATACCACCAAAAGAAAGCTCTATCTGTCTCACAGATTGATATAAATTTCATATGGGTACAGTGTTGCATGACTGAGTAATTGTCATTCAAAGTACGACAGCGCTGAAATCTGAAAAATGGCCTGGGCAGGAAGGGGGTGAAACAGTCTGGTGTTCAAGCAGATAAAAAGTGTAACGTTTTGTATCTATAGTTGCTGCACTAAGCAAGAAAACTGTAAGATATAGAAACACAATTTATTTCCTACTGTAGCAAACCACTGGGCTGATTATTTTAAGTGACTTCTTATTTCTTTGCAGTTTTTTGGGAATATGGCTGCTAATCCTGAAAACGCTCAACTCTTGCCTTTACTAGAAACCTTGGAAGACACATCTACCTCACATACAGAACAGACAGATGCTTATCTTGCAATTGCAAAGTGAGTACAATTGCATTTTGGAGCTAGAAACATTCCAGATTGTTGCGGTGCAGAATATTGCAGTGGATGCAGGAATTGATTTACTAAGGAATACCTAGCCAATAAATGTTAGTGAACAAGGGGAGCTGTTTTCACTCAATACCAACTTTTCTAGTTGAACAGCCTATTCTTAAAGTGCATCTAAGCCACAAAAAAATGAATATATTGCAGCTTTCTAGTCCTTAGATGTGGTGGCTGCACTAGTTTTCTTCCTTTATTTTTTCCCCTGATGATCCTCCAGTAACAAAACTGCCGTAGGATGACAATGCCTACTCTTCCTTTTGTATCAGCAGAAACAAGACAGGACAACAGAATGCTGTCCTTCTCTTATTGTACATACCGGAGGGGAGTGCTTCTGTACACCTTAGAGATAATAGTTAGCAGAGTGCACAGTAAGTTATCAGCTCACGAGATTTCTAACAAGATCAACAGGTATTTTTTGCACTTATCAAGCAGATATAACAAAACCCTTTCAGGCTGAATTCACACTAGAGCGGACAGCTGCCAGAGTGCTTTACCTCTTTGGCAAGCAAATTCAGCTAAAACAACCCCATGGTGTATAATCTTCCATTCTGATCTTTAGAACTATTTAGTGGTGAATATTCCTTCAAGTAGAAATTATATTCCACAATAAAATATTTAGAGTAATGTATATCAGTTTGTGTGTAATAATTTGACATTTGTCCTCCTTTGTAGCCGTCTTAGTGGAGAAGATGGGAAAGTTTTCAATGTCTTGGTTGGAAAGCAGTTCTCTCGTCTCTTTGAAGTTTTTAAGGTGAGAAGGATAAAAGTCTTACCTTTTGTGTATGATTTATCTTAACATAAAATGTGTGATTATTGGGGATGAGCGATTAAAGCTGATCTCCAGGTTTTAGCGAACTTTGAATAGTTTGGACCAAGCTAGTCCAAATGTACTGTTTACATCATTAACAGATGCAGCACCTCTATAAACTGTATGTAGCATCAGCTACATATGCGTTGCTGTGTTCAGGCTATGGGACTATGAATGAATACAAAGGTTCCTCAGGCTGAGGTGGAGACTGTGAGGGCACCCAACCGCCTGTGAATGGCTGAGCAGCACTCAATCCAATTTGACAGCTGCTGGAACACAGTGCTGTATGTGGCTGAGACGACATACCTGTTTATATAGCGCTCACATCCACTTCATCTGTTAAGTGAAGTAAATTTGTTTATGCCAGCTTGGTCCAAATTACTTAAGTTCGCTGAATTCTGCAGTTAGATTTGAATTCACCTACAGTTGATACCCATACATTTTTTCAGAAAATCTCTCATGCAAGAATAGGGATCGTACTTGAGATTGGTAGTCATAGGTTTAATTTCTGGCTAACTGCATTCATAGTACATTTTAAGGTCTTAACAGGCGTAGGGTAACATGCATGCATCAGCAATCATTGGAAAATAGACATCTAAATGTCTGACCAGCATTTGTGCTGCCTTAATGTTTAGTTTGACGCAGTTGGCCAGCTTAAACATGTATTGCAATATGTGTGAACTAAAAATCTCAATGTTTATGGCAAAGTTTGCTGGAAAGGATATATAGCAGTGTGCAGAGGGTTGTTCCTGGATCTTCCCATGTCTATGTGGAGCACAAAGGTGCCATTTTACAAATGTGACAACGGTTGCACTGTAGGCCCTAGTGGAGCTCTGACAGAGTCCTCTTTGGGCTACTTGTTGGGATTTCTTGAAGGTGAAAGTCAAGCTTTCGCCTGTAGCCTCTAGAGGTTCTCTAAAGGTTGGATGTTTCTCTGGATAATCTGTTGTAGAGAGGAGGAGAGCTTGGTACCAAAGCCAATGTCTGAGACAGGGAACCAGCTCAGCACCAGTGTCCTAGACAGTAGCGTCCTAGGCCCTGAAATAGGGGATGAACTCCTCGCTAATGTTGGAGGCTCTACAAGACAAGTGTGAGAGGCCCTGAAACAGGGGATAAACTCCACTCTGATGTCGGAGGCTCCGCAGAGACACAGGAGTGCAAAGCCCTGAATATGGGGTACGAGCCTAGTATCTGGTCCAGATTAATGGCAAACTGACCGGCCATGAGCTGCAGCCAAAGAGCGCGGGATGCCCTAGTGAAGCATGCTTCTCACATCCTCTAGAGCTTTGAAGGTCAGTAGCCAGGTTTTAACCTAGCAGCTCTCCCCCCACTTTGTGTCTTTTTGCCCCATGTTGGCATTGTGTCCACAGTAGCATTTGCTTTTGGTAGAGTAGGGTTTGGCCAGAAAGGTTTAGTTTGACGCAGTTGGCCAGCTTAAACATGTATTGCAATATGTGTGAACTAAAAATCTCAATGTTTATGGCAAAGTTTGCTGGAAAGGATATATAGCAGTGTGCAGAGGGTTGTTCCTGGATCTTCCCATGTCTGTGTGGAGCACAAAGGTGCCATTTTACAAATGTGACAACGGTTGCACTGTAGGCCCTAGTGGAGCTCTGACAGAGTCCTCTTTGGGCTACTTGTTGGGATTTCTTGAAGGTGAAAGTCAAGCTTTCGCCTGTAGCCTCTAGAGGTTCTCTAAAGGTTGGATGTTTCTCTGGATAATCTGTTGTAGAGAGGAGGACAGCTTGGTACCAAAGCCAATGTCTGAGACAGGGAACCAGCTCAGCACCAGTGTCCTAGACAGTAGCGTCCGAGGCCCTGAAATAGGGGATAAACTCCTCGCTAATGTTGGAGGCTCTACAAGACAAGTGTGAGAGGCCCTGAAACAGGGGATAAACTCCACTCTGATGTCGGAGGCTCCGCAGAGACACAGGAGTGCAAAGCCCTGAATATGGGGTACGAGCCTAGTATCTGGTCCAGATTAATGGCAAACTGACCGGCCATGAGCTGCAGCCAAAGAGCGCGGGATGCCCTAGTGAAGCATGCTTCTCACATCCTCTAGAGCTTTGAAGGTCAGTAGCCAGGTTTTAACCTAGCAGCTCTCCCCCCACTTTGTGTCTTTTTGCCCCATGTTGGCATTGTGTCCACAGTAGCATTTGCTTTTGGTAGAGTAGGGTTTGGCCAGAAAGGTTTAGTTTGACGCAGTTGGCCAGCTTAAACATGTATTGCAATATGTGTGAACTAAAAATCTCAATGTTTATGGCAAAGTTTGCTGGAAAGGATATATAGCAGTGTGCAGAGGGTTGTTCCTGGATCTTCCCATGTCTGTGTGGAGCACAAAGGTGCCATTTTACAAATGTGACAACGGTTGCACTGTAGGCCCTAGTGGAGCTCTGACAGAGTCCTCTTTGGGCTACTTGTTGGGATTTCTTGAAGGTGAAAGTCAAGCTTTCGCCTGTAGCCTCTAGAGGTTCTCTAAAGGTTGGATGTTTCTCTGGATAATCTGTTGTAGAGAGGAGGAGAGCTTGGTACCAAAGCCAATGTCTGAGACAGGGAACCAGCTCAGCACCAGTGTCCTAGACAGTAGCGTCCGAGGCCCTGAAATAGGGGATAAACTCCTCGCTAATGTTGGAGGCTCTACAAGACAAGTGTGAGAGGCCCTGAAACAGGGGATAAACTCCACTCTGATGTCGGAGGCTCCGCAGAGACACAGGAGTGCAAAGCCCTGAATATGGGGTACGAGCCTAGTATCTGGTCCAGATTAATGGCAAACTGACCGGCCATGAGCTGCAGCCAAAGAGCGCGGGATGCCCTAGTGAAGCATGCTTCTCACATCCTCTAGAGCTTTGAAGGTCAGTAGCCAGGTTTTAACCTAGCAGCTCTCCCCCCACTTTGTGTCTTTTTGCCCCATGTTGGCATTGTGTCCACAGTAGCATTTGCTTTTGGTAGAGTAGGGTTTGGCCAGAAAGGTTTAGTTTGACGCAGTTGGCCAGCTTAAACATGTATTGCAATATGTGTGAACTAAAAATCTCAATGTTTATGGCAAAGTTTGCTGGAAAGGATATATAGCAGTGTGCAGAGGGTTGTTCCTGGATCTTCCCATGTCTGTGTGGAGCACAAAGGTGCCATTTTACAAATGTGACAACGGTTGCACTGTAGGCCCTAGTGGAGCTCTGACAGAGTCCTCTTTGGGCTACTTGTTGGGATTTCTTGAAGGTGAAAGTCAAGCTTTCGCCTGTAGCCTCTAGAGGTTCTCTAAAGGTTGGATGTTTCTCTGGATAATCTGTTGTAGAGAGGAGGAGAGCTTGGTACCAAAGCCAATGTCTGAGACAGGGAACCAGCTCAGCACCAGTGTCCTAGACAGTAGCGTCCTAGGCCCTGAAATAGGGGATGAACTCCTCGCTAATGTTGGAGGCTCTACAAGACAAGTGTGAGAGGCCCTGAAACAGGGGATAAACTCCACTCTGATGTCGGAGGCTCCGCAGAGACACAGGAGTGCAAAGCCCTGAATATGGGGTACGAGCCTAGTATCTGGTCCAGATTAATGGCAAACTGACCGGCCATGAGCTGCAGCCAAAGAGCGCGGGACACCTCCAGCACTGTGGCAGGGGGGACACCTCCAATACTCGGACAGTGGGGACACCTCCAGCACTGGGGCAGGGGGGGCACCTCCAATACTCGGACAGTGGGGACACCTCCAGCACTGGGTCAGTGGGGACACCTCCAGCACTGGGGCAGGGGGGACACCTCCAATACTCGGACAGTGGGGACACCTCCAGCACTGGAGCAGAGGGGACACCTCCAATACTCGGACAGTGGGGACACCTCCAGCACTGGGGCAGGGGGGACACCTCCAATACTCGTTCAGTGGGGACACCTCCAATACTCGGGCAGGGGGGACACCTCCAGCACTGGGGCAGGTGGCACACCTCCAGCACTGGGGCAGGGGAACACCTCCAATACTCGGACAGTGGGGACACCTCCAGCACTGGGGCAGGGGGGACACCTCCAATACTCGGATAGTGGGGAAATCTCCAGCACTGTGGCAGGGGGGGCACCTGACACCTCCATCATGGGGAATACCTCCAGCACAGGGGCAGGGGGGACACCTCCAATACTCGGAAAGTGGGGACATCTCCAGCACTGGGGCAGGGGTGGCACCTGACACCTCCAGCAGGGGGGATACCTCCAGCACTGGGGCTGGGGGGGGCACCTTTAATACCAGGGGCCACTCCAGTACTGGGGGGGGCAGCGGCCACCTCCAATGCTGCAAAAGGGGTGGACACTGCCAAATCCAGGACAGAGGGGATACCTTCAATATGGGGAAAGAGGGGACACCTTCAAAACTGGGAAGGGGGGGGGGGGACATGGAACATCTGACAGCTCTAATACCAGGACACATCCAATTCCAGGGGCCACCTCTCCAGTACACCAGGATGGGGGGGACACTTGACACCTTCACAACCAGGACAGGGGGCAGATCCCCTCCAGTACATGGGGGCGATATTGGACACCTGAGATAATAGGACAAGGAGAACATCTCCAATACCAGGGTGGAGGGGGACCTGACGTCTCTTAATACTGCAATGGTGGGGAGGTGGAGGAACATCCAACACCAGGGAGACAACACTTCCAGTACTGTGATGGAGGGGACACCTCCAATACTGGGGCAGGGTAGAAAAGTGATAACTCTAATACCAGGGGGATACCACCATTATTGGGACGGGGGCATCTGATACATCCAGTAATGGAATGGGGGAGGGGGCGGCATTTTAAATATCACAGAGACACTGCCATTTCTTGGGTGGGAGGTTCCCAACCAATACCTGGATGGGGGAAGGTGGTACACCACCAATACCAGGAACTCTCTAACACCAGGGAGACACCTCCAGTACTAGGATGGAGGGGACACCTAACACTAGGGGCACACTTCTAATACTAGGATCCCTCCCAACACCAGGGAGACACCTCCAATACAAGGACAAATGGGACACTGCCAACACCAGGACAAGGGGTAGGGACACCTGACACCTCCAGTACCTGGATACGGGGTAATATCTGACACCTCCAATACAAAGGGGACCCCTATAGGACTGCTACTAATGATTGTTTTCATAATCGATTAGTTGGCCAATTATTGCTTTGATTAATCAGATAAAAAAAAAACCTTGACAAAAGTGTGGTGTATAATTTAGTTAGTATGTAAAGTTTAAAATAGACAATTTCTTGGATATCAATATGCAGTGGTAAATATAAATAACCAGCTATGTGGTTAAGGAACAAGATATCTTATCCACTCTGAGAATGACAGAAGAGACTTATATACTATTAGAGGTTGAATCTGGTACATATCAGACTCCATTTTTATTTAACCACTTCAAGTCCGGACACTTTTGCCCCCTTCCTGTCCAGGCCAATTTTCAGCTTTCAGCGCTATCATATTTTGAATGACAATTGCGTGGTCATGCAACACTGTACCCATATGAATGTTTTTTAGCATTTTTTTGAGACCAATAAAGCTTTATTTTGGTGGTATTTATTCACCACTTGGATTTTTTTTGTTTTGCTATGTAAATGAAAAAGTCCAAAAATTTTGAGTGTTTTTCTTATAAAATTTTTCAAATAAATATTTCATCATAAATCTTGGCCAAAATTTATTTTGTTATCTTTTTAGTAAAAAAAAAGCCAAATTAGTTTATAACCAAAAATTATCATTTTAAAAATTTTTTTACATTTTTTTATTTTTTTTTTTGCATACTGTCACTCTAGCAGTACAGTGTCACCATGGTGACACTGTACTACTTGTGGGGGATGATTTTTTATTTTTTTGTTTACATTGATTGCTTTTATACCCATAAAGGCTGTAAAAGCAATCATTTCTCCGTCTCTCTGACTACATTCTTGCATCCATTGAGAACTACTGTGTGAGCTGTGATTGGTCCCAGCTTGTCACATGGTACAAGGCTGTTCACAACAGCCTTGTACCATGTGATCTCTGTGATCATTCACAGATTTCACACGTAGTAAGCAATGATGTCAGAAGTGACATCTTACTTACTCCTAGATTGTTAGCTCCGTGGAGCAGTGCCCTCGAACCCCTCGTGTATTGTATTGTTACTGTACCCCACTATAATGTACAGCGCTGAGCAAACTCTTAGCGCTATATAAATACTGTATAGTAATAATACTTTGCATGTGATCACTGATTGGCCAAGCAGTGATCACATGATCGGGACCTCGCACAGAGGTTCCGTATGACGATCGGTGTTTCACTGTGTCCGGAGGACACAGCGGGCACCGGATCGTGGTGCTGTGCTATCCCAGGGAGCGCGCAAAAGCAGGGGGCGGGGAGGCCGTTTATAACCGGCCACTCGACCTTGCACTACCACAGTCCTGCCATTTATATACAACAGTGATCCTTAGTAGTGCCTGCTGAGCTCAATGTGGTGAAATTCCTGCTGCAGCATGTGTACTTCCCTGACTGCTGCGCTCCCAGCTTAAGGGGGAACAGTTGAGGGGTGGTAAAAATTTGACTCAACCGTAGCATTCCCCAACCCCCCCAGTGTAAATACACCATTACCACACCAGTGCAGCCAGTCAGTGTCCCTGAACATCGCTATGTCACATCTGCCCCAGTGTTGACGTAAGGTTTTGTTCACAAGGGGCTTATCGATGCATACCTTGTGCAAGGGCCATGTTTACCTGCACAGGTGCTCTGTGCATCCCATGCAGGCAGTCACATTGATTATTGGGACACAACAGCTGCATGGACACAGCCGCTTTTCCCAATCCAACATCAGTGCAGGTGCATGTCCCCGAAATCACTGTCTGCATTTGGGGCTGTACACCTGCAAGGATGTCAAACTGGGAGCAGGTGTTCTGTGCATCCCCATGCAGGCAGTCCTATTCGTTTGGGCGTTTCTGCTGTCCTTGTGCTCCAGGGCCTACATAAATGAGAGAGGTAGTGAGGAAATGAGATGCCTAATTTACACCCTTATAAAGCTTGAAGGTTCTACTTTGATTTTGGGCCCCCCCCCATGTGGGTAAGTTGTGAAAACGTCTCATGCATGTGCTATCCCCATACTAAGGAGGAGAAGCAGAATGTGTTGAGGTGTAATTGTAAGTGTGCCCATGCTGCTTATGTGAAAAAACTTTTTAAAATGACAACTTGGGGAAATGGTTTTTTTTTCTTTCATTTTCTGAACAATTACAACTTCAAAAATGTTACTATGCCTCTTACTAAATACCTTGGACTGTCTGATTTAAAATGAAAAAAAGGGTAATTTGGGGGGTATTTGTACTGTCCTAGCATTTTAGGGCCTCAAGAAATGAGTTGGGCAGTCAGTACATCAGAATTGATCATTTTATGGATATACAGTATATACCATAGTTTGTATGTAGTAGAATGTATTTTGGCCCACATTTATGAAGAAATATTCTTGGCAAAACTTTACAGACAGGAAATGAAGAAATGGCAAAAAACTTTTTTCCATTTTATATAGCGCAAAAAACAAAACAAAAAAAACAGTTGTGACTAAATGACTTAATACCACCAAAAGAAAGCTCTATCTGTCTCACAGATTGATATAAATTTCATATGGGTACAGTGTTGCATGACTGAGTAATTGTCATTCAAAGTACGACAGCGCTGAAATCTGAAAAATGGCCTGGGCAGGAAGGGGGTGAAACAGTCTGGTGTTCAAGCAGATAAAAAGTGTAACGTTTTGTATCTATAGTTGCTGCACTAAGCAAGAAAACTGTAAGATATAGAAACACAATTTATTTCCTACTGTAGCAAACCACTGGGCTGATTATTTTAAGTGACTTCTTATTTCTTTGCAGTTTTTTGGGAATATGGCTGCTAATCCTGAAAACGCTCAATTCTTGCCTTTACTAGAAACCTTGGAAGACACATCTACCTCACATACAGAACAGACAGATGCTTATCTTGCAATTGCAAAGTGAGTACAATTGCATTTTGGAGCTAGAAACATTCCAGATTGTTGCGGTGCAGAATATTGCAGTGGATGCAGGAATTGATTTACTAAGGAATACCTAGCCAATAAATGTTAGTGAACAAGGGGAGCTGTTTTCACTCAATACCAACTTTTCTAGTTGAACAGCCTATTCTTAAAGTGCATCTAAGCCACAAAAAAATGAATATATTGCAGCTTTCTAGTCCTTAGATGTGGCTGCACTAGTTTTCTTCCTTTATTTTTTCCCTGATGATCCTCCAGTAACAAAACTGCCGTAGGATGACAATGCCTACTCTTCCTTTTGTATCAGCAGAAACAAGACAGGACTACAGAATGCTGTCCTTCTCTTATTGTACATACCGGAGGGGAGTGCTTCTGTACACCTTAGAGATAATAGTTAGCAGAGTGCACAGTAAGTTATCAGCTCACGAGATTTCTAACAAGATCAACAGGTATTTTTTGCACTTATCAAGCAGATATAACAAAACCCTTTCAGGCTGAATTCACACTAGAGCGGACAGCTGCCAGAGTGCTTTACCTCTTTGGCAAGCAAATTCAGCTAAAACAACCCCATGGTGTATAATCTTCCATTCTGATCTTTAGAACTATTTAGTGGTGAATATTCCTTCAAGTAGAACATTATATTCCACAATAAAATATTTAGGGTAATGTATATCAGTTTGTGTGTAATAATTTGACATTTGTCCTCTTTGTAGCCGTCTTAGTGGAGAAGATGGGAAAGTTTTCAATGTCTTGGTTGGAAAGCAGTTCTCTCGTCTCTTTGAAGTTTTTAAGGTGAGAAGGATAAAAGTCTTACCTTTTGTGTATGATTTATCTTAACATAAAATGTGTGATTATTGGGGATGAGCGATTAAAGCTGATCTCCAGGTTTTAGTGAACTTTGAATAGTTTGGACCAAGCTAGTCCAAATGTACTGTTTACATCATTAACAGATGCAGCACCTCTATAAACTGTATGTAGCATCAGCTACATATGCGTTGCTGTGTTCAGGCTATGGGACTATGAATGAATACAAAGGTTCCTCAGGCTGAGGTGGAGACTGTGAGGGCACCCAACCGCCTGTGAATGGCTGAGCAGCACTCAGTCCAATTTGACAGCTGCTGGAACACAGTGCTGTATGTGGCTGAGACGACATACCTGTTTATACAGTGCTCACATCCACTTCATCTGTTAAGTGAAGTAAATTTGTTTATGCCAGCTTGGTCCAAATGACTTAAGTTCACTGAAATCTGCAGTTAGATTTGAATTCACCTATAGTTGACACCCATACATTTTTGCGGAAAATCTCTCATGCAAGAATAGGGATCGTACTTGAGATTAGTAGTCATAGGTCTAATTTCTGGCTAACTGCATTCATAGTACATTTTAAGGTCTTAACAGGCGTAGGGTAACATGCATGCATCAGCAATCATTGGAAAATAGACATCTAAATGTCTGACCAGCATTTGTGCTGCCTTAATGTAATCTAGTGCTTCACCTTGCAAATAAGCCCTATAATTGAAGTAAGAAACTACATTTCCCAGCATGCAATGCAGCATTTCTGCATAGTGGGTGTGTCTCATGGGCGTGTCCTTGTTTTTGTGAGCAAACTGTCTACATGTGATCTGCTCTGATGGGCAGGGATTGGAGTGCAGAGAGGGTCTGTTGTCGTGACATACGACACTGTCGTGTTTTCAGGGTATTCTGGGGAAGCAGAAGTGTAGTCATTGCACTCAAATCCTGAAAAAAAAACAACAGGTTTTAATAGTACAGCGGGTAAAATAAGTATTGAAAACGTCACCGTTTTTCTAGGTAAATATATATCTAAAGGTGCTATTGACATAAAATTTTCCTGAGTCATCTTCTAGGACAGCTTCACTTGAGAGATAGGGCTCCTCCCAGGAAACACCCGCTCCACCTTTTCCCCTTTATAAGTATCCTCTCTCCCAGTGGGCCCTCAGTATTAGTGTTTCCTCCGGCCAGGACGGAGCTACGCCCGGTTTGTTATTTTTTCCCCGGCTGCCTGGCGAGGTACAGAGGGCCCCTGGCTGAGGCCCCCCCTTCCTCCTTTCTCTAAGGATGGCAGGGACCTTGTGGGGGGGTTTTCATCCAGGCTCATCCTATGGACAGACCCTTCGGGGTGGGGGTGACAGACCCCGGATGGTCCCAGCGGGGCTCTCCAGGGGGGTAGAGCCCGCTCCGCCGACCTGGGCAGTGGTGCCTTTCCCTGGGGGGGCTGAGGTAAGTCCTACCTGTTCCAGGATCCCGGCAGCATGGCCAGGGGGTGAGGCTGTCGGGGTCAGGATGCCGCAAACACGTCACTTCCGGGCACGGGACGGCGTCACTTCCGGCGCAGGAAGCATGGAGCAGCGGCCGCCATGTTGGAAATGGGCGGCGGACCGCGGAACGAGCCCACACCACGGCCGCTTCTCCACCTGCGGCCATGAGAGGAAGGTCGGCGCGCAGGGATCCCAGGGAGGGGGCGGAGCCCGCCAAACCCTGAAAAATCGCCGCACTGAGGAGGAGTTCGCGGCAGGATGGAGGCAGATCTGTCTGGGCCGGGGGAATCCTGCGGCAAGGTATTTGGCCGCCACTCACCCCCTCCCCCTTCCCCCCCTCCCCCCTCTGGGACCCTTGGGCACCCCCACACTCATCTCCCCCCCCCCCCCCACTGCTGACTTTTTAGGGTGTTGGGGGAGTGCACGGGGGGCAATCCCTGGGGGGGAGCCTCCGCGGTTGATGAATACCTATGTCTTCTTGTCCCCAGATGGGCCCACAGGAGGAGGATAGAGGGGAAAGAGAAGCTCCTTGCGAGCTGAAAAAGAAATGCGCCACTTGCAGAAAGAGGCTGGCGAGTTCCTGACGGAAGCAACTCTGCCAAGACTGCATAGATAAGCTTATCAAAAAGGAGTCTGGGTCCCTCTTTAAGGATTTCTTACAGAACATGATGCAAGATATGTCCAAGACTTTTCAGAGCTTTAGGGAGCAGAAGCAGGGACCGGCCCAGGACGAGCCCCAACCGGGCACTTCAGGCAATGCCCAGGGGGGGAAAAAGAGGAAGGACCAGGTAACTGTCGCAAGGGGAGCCGAACCATTGAGTACTTCAGACTCGGAGGAAGACAAGGTCGAGGATCATGACCCAAAAGCACAAAGATTCCTTTTTCAGGCAGAAGACACGGAGGGCCTTCTGAAAGTGATCTACGAGACTCTGGATCTGGAGGAGGAACAGCAGGACCCCTCTCTCCATGACCAGCTGTACGCAGGGCTACAAAGAGCAGCCGCACATTCCCAGTGCACTCTGCCCTATGGTCCACTATCAGGAGGGAATGGGAAGAGCCGGAGAAAAAGGCTTTCTTTCCCAAGAACCTTAAGAGGCGATTCCCGTTCAAGGAAGAAGACGCTTCCGTGTGGGAAATCTGCCCGAAGCCAGATGCCCCCCTTTCTAGAATCTCGAAAGCGATGGACCTGTCCTTCGAGGACAGCGGGTCCCTGAATGACCCAATGGATGGACTGGAAAGCGGATACATTCCTGAGGAGAGCATGGGAAGCATCCGCGGTGAATTTCAAGCCAGCAGTTGCGACGACGTGTGTCTCCAGAACTTTGGATGTATGGTTGGGGCAGCTCCGCTCGCACCTGGAACAAGGCACCCCGGCGGAGGAAATCCTGAAGTCGCTGCCTGTACTGGAAAAAGCGGTGGCTTTTATTGCAGACGCATCAGCAGAAACTATCAGATTCTTAGCTAGATCAACGGCGCTCATAAATTCCACGAGAAGAGCTATCTAGCTAAAGTCTTTGCAGGGGGACCTTGCCTCTAAGTCCAAACTCTGCGGTCTGCCCTTCGAGGGAAAACTCCTCTTCGGGCCGGAACTAACTTCGGTCCTGGAAAGGTCGGCCGATAAAAAAAAGAAGAGCTTTCCAGTCCCCAGCAGGCAAGTAGGACGAAAGGGGTTTCTCCTCAACAGGCAGTACACGATGATTTCAAAGCCAGCGCACAGGCTGGGGCGCAAGGAGGGGCAGGAACGAGTCAAGGGGAAGGGGAGGTTTCCTCTTCAACCCCAACCAGAATAGACCCAAGACCCAGCCCAAGTGACTGGAGAAGCCAGGTGGGAGGAAGGCTGGGGCACTTCCACACACAATGGCTGAAGATCACCCAGAACACTTACATTCTAGAGGCCGTTCGCAGAGGTTACAAAATAGAGTTTTTAAGGCCCCCCCCTCAAAGATTCTTCGCAACACCCCTGCCAAGGGACAGGGAGAAGGCAGATGCATTGGTGGACCTCCTGGAAGGGATGCTCAGGCAGAATGTGATTTGCCAGCTGGAGGAGGAAGAGAAGGGAAGTCGTCCGGTACCTACAGGATGATACTAAATCTGAAGAAGGTAAACAAGTTCGTGAGACCCAAGAAGTTCTGCATGGAGACCTTATACACGGTAAAAGAACTCTTGTCGCCAGGAGCATTCATGGCCTCAATAGATTTGAAAGATGCATATCTGCACGTCCCGATAAGGGAGGAATCGAGGAAGTTCCTGAGGTTTGCGCTGGAAGGCGCAAAAAGAACGATTCTGTTTCAGTTCAATGCACTCCCCTTTGGCCTGTCATCAGCTCCAAGGATATTTACCAAGATCCTGGCGGAACCCCTAAGAGTCTTGAGGCTGGAAGGAATAAATATCATCCCCTACTTGGACGACCTGCTTCTATTTTCAGATACAGAAAGAGGCCTGAGGTCCCATGTCGAACGCACAATATCTTTTCTAGAGAGCTTGGGGTGGTTGATGAACGAGGAAAAATCACAGCTAGTACCCTCCAGGAGGATCACGTACTTGGGGTACATCCTGGACTCCGCAAATGCTTGCTCATACCTGACAACGGAAAAAGCTCTCAAACTGCAGCAAGACACGAGAGCCTTCCAAAGGATGTCGACCTGCACAGTAAGGACCACAATGAAGCTAGTCGGGAGCATGACAGCCGCAATGCCAGGGGTGCAATGGGCACAGCTCCACTCCAGGGTACTACAGAATCACACCCTCTCCCACTGAGATGGCAGCCAAGCAGGTCTGAATTCCAGGATCTGCCTCACGCACAAGGTGAGGGAATCACTAAGGTGGTGGGGGAACATCCACACCTTGGAGGCGGGAAGGAAATGGAAGCAAGCCAGCCCAGTGAGGATCACCACGGATGCAAGCATGACCAGGTGGGTTGCTCATATGGGAGACTGCCTAGCCCAGGGCAGATGGGATGCAGAAAATTCAAGGAAATCATCGAACTACAAGGAGCTGTCGGCAATCTTCAAAGCTCTTACGGCTTTTCAGGAGAGGATAGAGGGGAGAGAAGTCCAGATTCTATCCAACAACACAACAGCAGTAGCATACTTGAACAGGCAGGGGGGCACGAGGTCCCCGAGGCTGATGGAATTGGCAGGAACCCTCCTGACCTGTGCAGAGAAGAACCTAGAGTCCATCACTGCGGTGCATCTAAAAGGGAATCTGAACCAGTTGGCGGACCAGTTGAGTCGGAAAGAGGTCACCCAGACAGAATGGTGCCTCAGCTGTCCAGCATTCAATCAAATATGCGCCAGATGGGGCACCCCCTCTACGGATCTCTTCGCCAACAGCCAAAATGTGAAGCTGGAGAGATACTTCTGCCTGCAGAAGGACCCCAGGAGTGCAGGGATAGACGCGCTAGCCCAGCATTGGGAAGGAAACCTCCTCTATGCCTTTCCTCCGTTCAGATTATTACCAAAGGTGGTACAGAAGATCCAGTCTTCTCAAGCCACGGTCATCCTGATTGCACCATTTTGGCCCAAAAGATCATGGTTCTCCCGGCTGAGGGAACTAAGCTTAACAGACCCATGGATGATACACCTTCACACGATTTACTTGCCCAAGGGGGAGTGCTACATCCTCACCCAGAAAGGCTGTCCCTAGCAGCGTGGCTTCTGAACGGGACAGGCTAGTGAAGAAGGGACTGTCTGAAAGAGTGGTCGCCAACATCTTGGACGGAAGGAAGAAATCAACAAACGCCATATATGATAAAGTCTGGAAGAAATTTTCCGCCTGGAAGGACAGGAACGAGGAACCCGGGCTCCCATCTTGCATACAATGCTTGAATTCCTCCAAGCCGGGGCGGATAAGAACCTGGCCGCTAATACCCTTAAAGTGCAGGTAGCGGCTTTGTCAAGCTTTCTGGAGTTGAGGTTGGCAGCAGACCCGTTGATAATCAGGTTCCTGAGGGCTATCTCCAGGCGCCGAGCCCCGTCCACATCGAAGTACCCCACATGGGACCTGGGCACGGTCCTGAAGAGCGTGCCTCCCCCGGACAGATCTGCAGAGCCGCAACGTGGTCCAGTTTCGCCAACTTTGCTAAGCACTACAGATTGGATCTGATTGGCAGCAATGACCAGGCGTTCGGCAGGAAGGTCCTACAAGCAAGGGGCCCACCCTAATGTATGTATTTCTATTCAACTCCTCTCAAGTGAAGCTGTCCTAGAAGATGACACGGGAAAACGCAGTTATTTACCTGTTAACTGTATTTCCAGGAATCTTCTAGGACAGCATAACTCCCTCCCGATTGCTGTGTGATTATGTACTGATGTCTACTGTAGGTATGTTATGAACCTGTGATGGGTTGTCTCTATTACCGTTTTTTATTTTATGCTTTCTCCTAGGCCTTCGGTCATATTCTTATACTGAGGGCCCACTGGGAGAGAGGATACTTATAAAGGGGAAAAGGTGGAGCGGGTGTTTCCTGGGAGGAGCCCTATCTCTCAAGTGAAGCTGTCCTAGAAGATTCCTGGAAATACAGTTAACAGGTAAATAACTGCATTTTCACTACATGTCAGTAATAATTCGTGCATACAAAAAAAATAAATACTTCATCCAAAATCCTTGTTGGTAATGACAGCTTCAAGATGCCTCCTATATGGAGAAACTAGTCGCATTGCATTGCTCAGGTGTGATTTTTGGCCCATTCTTCCACACAAACGGTCTTCTAATCTTGAAGGTTCTGTGGGCCTCTTCTGTGAACTCTGATCTTTAGTTCTTTCCATAGATTTCCATAGGACTGTGTGTGTAAATCGCACACGTTCCCGCAGCCGCACAAAAAGTGTGTTGCTTTAAGGAAAGTGGTGTCAAAGCACCATGTGATTTCTGTGCGTCCATGTTTTTAAAAAGATTGCAGGAAACGCAGCTGTGCCCTTGCAAACGTGACACGCAGAACTGCGAAGTTGTGGAACCTGCGCTTAATGATTAAGCTGCTTTTTAAGACCCGTGAGCTGTACTTAAAGCTATGGGGCTTTAAATTATTAATCTGCTAATTTTTCTTGCTTTTTAAAATTGAATTTAAAGATTGCCTCAATTAAAATAAAAAAAAAGCAGTCCAGGTTATAGGCCATTTTATCTATTCTGTTCTCAGTTTAATTCTGTCTGATCCAGGCTGCGTAATTCCATGAATTCTGAGCCTGCAACATTGCAGCAGATTGCTGCGATTTTAGTTCCACCATTCCTCCCAAGCTCTTTCCATTCCTGTATTTTCCAGTTTAGGCACGTACTGTATGGCAGTGCTGTGCAAGTACCATTGATACTACTGTATATTACAATTGAGACTCTAAAAAGGTGACCACCGATAGTTGTAAAGCTTTCCACACACATTACAATCTTATTGTAGGGTCTGGGGTTTGATGGAACATTGTAGACTGAAATATCCTGAGGAGCTGACCAGGGGTCTTTCGTTTCCACTGAAAAAGAGAGGGAGGTGGGAGAGCCCTTATCGTGTACTAAATTCAGAAACAAGGGTAAAACGGTTCCACAATAAAAAGAAAAAGGTCAAAATGGACTTGCAGCTGTTGACTGGTCACCCAGCAAGGGGGGTGGGGGACATGCAGCATTCCTAGTGCACAGTGTGGACACGGTCTATGCCTCGGGCATTCCCGTTCTGTGGGGGTTCTCAGGTGGGTGAACGCATTGATAGGAAGAGCCAGCACATAAAAGGCTCTCGGTAGTTCGATTGGCTGAGGTGTCCGATGCGGTAGTTCATAATAATAATAAAAAAATGTATTTGGTGAAATAAAGTAATTGGATGTTCTACTAAAGCAGACGACTCCTGCCTATCCTTTGATTTGCAGAGACACCCAATGTGGTTGTTCAAACTACTGATGGGCATTTTTTGCACTGACTTTCTGCCAATATCTTATTGTAGTCTTCTTTTGGATCTACCAATTATGTAATGCAAGGGCTTGATTGAATACAAACTGACTGGAAAGTTTAGGAAGGTTCTCCTATTATGTTTTGATGTATTGCAGTCAGATTGTAACATGTATGGTGACCCCTAGAGTATTGGCGTATTTCATGAGTTTTTTTTTTTCCGTTACTTCACCATAACTAATCCTTGCTTGCTTTACAGACCTGCCTGAAGCATCTGCCACAGCACCTGTGGAATCTGCAGCCACCCTAGACCTTGCTGCACAGATTAGTACACTTTCTTTGTTGGTGACTACAGAGGAGCTTGGAAAATATTCTGGAAGCCAGCTTTTTGAAATGCAGGAAAAACTTGGGACGATATCGAACAGCATTCTTCGGCGTCTGCAGTCACGATGGAGTTCACCACCTCACGACAGCTCTGTTTAGTTCAGCTCCACGTGTCCTGTGAAATTGCCATTTATCAGGACGCTTTTACTTCCTTCTGATGAAGCATTTTTAATACAAAGACTGCCTACATTTTGTAAGAGATCCATCATGTTTTGTTCCTCTTTGAGTTGTACCACTCTATACACTGCTTCAACTAGATGTTATAACATATTGATTCATTATTGTAGGTTTAAGACAAAGAATGAAAGTGTTATTTAAAACAAGTCTTTATTATATAGAGCAGTTCCAGGACAGAATGCTGATATTTCTATATCCCTGGTAGCTCTGTGATTGGTCACCCTTTGGGAGAGGATTATCTGGACGTGAAAGAAAAGATATTAATTTGCATGCCCAAAGCAACCAGCCAGATGTCACCTGAAGTTTTCAAGGTTCAAAGGTGAAACTTGTGGGCAGTATGTTAATTTGTTTCTTCCCTTCAGTTTTATGAAATTGTAGTGTACAATGCTATTTCTAAATGTTCACCTTGGTATTCTGCTTCTGTACCTAATATTGTAAATTTACTTTGGTGACATGTTTTCTTGTGGACTGGAAAGAGTATTTTTGGTAGCATTTTGCTTCTGAAAGCTTTATTCGATACAAGTCTCAGAATACCACAGTATGCTAATTTTCATGTTGCCTTTGTTGTACTGTGGCTTCAACTCTTCTGGGAAGGCTATCCATAAGGTTTAGGAGTGTCTATGGGAAGGTTTGACCATTCTTCCAGAAGTGCATTTGTGAGGTCAGACACTGATGTCAGACGAGAAGGCCTGGTTTGCAGTCTTCGATCTAATTCATCCCAAAGGTGTTCTATCAGGTTGATATCAGGACTCTGTGCAGGCCAGTGAGATTCCTCCACCCCCAACTCGCTCATCCATATTTGTATGGATCTTGCTTTGTGAACTGGTACACAGTCAGGTTGGAACATGAAGGGGCCATCCCCAAACTGTTCCCACAAAGTTGGGAGCATAGAATTGTCCAAAATGTCTTGGTTTGCTGATGCCTTAAGAGTTCCTTTCACTGGAACTAAAGCCAAGCTCAACCCCTGAAAAACACCACACCATAATCCCCCCTCCACCAAACTTTACACTTGGCATAATGCAGGCAAGCAAGTACCATTCTCCTGGCAACTGCTAAACCGGGACACGTCCATCGAATTTTCAGATAGAGAAGGTGATAAGTCCTCCATAGAACATGTGTCTACTGCTCTAAAGTCTGGTGGCAGCATGCTTTACACCACTGCATCCGATGCTTTGCATTGCACTTGGTGATGTAAGGCTTGGATGCAGCTACATGGCCATGGAAGCCCATTCCATGAAGCTCAATATGCACTGTTGCTGTGCTAATCTGAAGGCCACGTGAAGTTTGGAGGTCTTTTGCTATCGACTCTGCAGACAGTTGGCAACTTCTGTACACTGTGCGCTTCAGCTTGCACTGACCCCGCTCTATCATTTTACCTGGCCTACCACTTGGCTGAGTTGCTGTTCCCACTTGCTTCCACTTTATCATAATACCACTCACAGTTGACCATGGAATATTCAATAACAAGGAAATTTCACGGATGGACTTATTGCACAGGTGGTGACCTATCACGGTACCACGCTTGAATTCACTGATCTCCTGAGTGCGACCCATTCTTTCACAAATGTTTGTAGAAGCAGTCTGCAAGCCTAGGTGCTTGATTCTATACACCTGTGGCCATGGAGGTGATTTTAACACCTAAATCCAATGATTTGGAGGGGTGTCCCAAATGTTTTGGCAATATAGTATATGTGCTGTGTGCTTTTGGTGGAGGTGGTTGGTACTTCTGGGGTTCCTTGAGGGGTGTCTCAAGCAGTCTTCTAGACATTTGTTTTTTGACATAGGCAGCACTGGGTGCAGGGGTGGTGCTCCTGACCTAATAAGGACCTGGCTTTTAACTTGGAGCCCTCCTCCCCTCTCTTTTTGTCTTAGGCTAAAGAGGATAAGTTCACCTCTAAAATAAAATGTGCTAACTGGAGCACTAAATTATCTTCTAATTATAACAAGTCTTTTGCTGCAGTGTATTTCTAACTTCTTGAAAGCAGAAGCTGAATCACCTTATGCAAAGTTTCTAAGTTCCTTTTAGAGAGCAGGTGCAGTGCACCTTTCAGGCATCTCTGATGTCAAATGCCCTACCACTTCTTCTAGTCAGCCTGATCATGTGCAATACTCCCTACTTCCAGTGGCTTCTGGCTCAGCAGAGTCAGCTGGTGTAGGGTATGCAGCCCAGGGATAGGTGACCCAGATTTCTGACTCAGATTCGGGACTGGAAGAAGGTCATGTGGAAGCAACTAAAGCAGCAAAGTTTAGGCACTCTCTAGAGGAAGTCTGACCTTTTTGGGAATTCATTTATACTGTATGAGACCTTTTGAGATTCAGGATGGGGTAGCTCCGCTCTCCAAACATGATTTAATGTACCAAGGCTTAAACAAAAAAGTCTAAAGTTTCTCCTTTCCAGTCATGACGGACATGATTATGAAGGAATGGTCAGAATCATGGGGGAGAGGCCCTGAAACAGGGGATAAACTCCACGCTAATGTCGGAGGCCCGCAGAGACAGAAGTGCCAAGCCCTGAATACGGGGTACGAGCCCAGTATCTGTTCCAGATTAATGGCAAACTGACCGGCCATGAGCTGCAGCCAAAGAGCGCGGGATGCCCTAGCGAAGCATGCTTCTCACATCCTCTAGAGCTTTGAAGGTCAGTAGCCAGGTTTTAACCTAGCAGCTCTCCCCCCACTTTGTGTCTTTTTGCCCCATGTTGGCATTGTGTCCACAGTAGCATTTGCTTTTGGTAGAGTAGGACTGGCCAGAAAGGTTTATTCAGACGCAGTCCAGATGAATACTACTGAATACTACTACTAGCCATGCTGTACCCCAGATAAATAAGAACCTTCACAGACGGTAATCATGGAAGAATTATTTTATTATACAGTCACAGGAACAACACAGATGGATCTTGTATCAGGCCCTTGTTACATACAGGCCACTACACAACTTACTGGCCATTTTGATGGCGACAAATCCTTTGTAGGCGTCCTGTACCACGCCTTCATTTCCCCAGCTCTCCGCCATCTGCACAGACTGTTCATCATCCCCTGTAAGTAGATGACGGGACAGGAAAAAAAAAAACAGAAAAGGACTGCTCTCTCGGTCCCTGTCCCCTCTTCAAGTCCCTGGTCCCCCTCTCTCGGTTCTCGTCTTCGGTCTCTCCGATCTCCAGGGCTGCTGATAAAAATGGTAGAGCCGGCCCTCCTGTATCGGACCTGACCAGCTCAACAGGGGGCCCCGCCACCTGACAGGAGGGCTGGCTGTACTGCCTTATCACTGAAACCGATTCCACTGTGTCTCGGCCTGCAGCACAGCGAGCAGCTCCTCCTCCTCCTCCTCCTCCAGACAGCTTTTAGTTGCTGCAGGGAGCCACGGGAGGATCAGTTCCATTATCTGCACCCCCTCTGGCAGTTCCGATCACCCTGTGCCTCCCACCCCCACATTGTGATCACCCTGTGTGTCCCCATCCCCCCAAATCAAGTCCCCCAACCAATCATCCTTTGTGTGCTGACTCCAGAGGTGAGGGAGTTGGGAGTGGGGAGAGCTGTGAAATAACCTTACCTAATGCCCATCCCCCTCCTTCCCCAATCATAGAGCTCTGCCAGTCTGTCTACCTTACATTCCAGCTTCCTGCCCGGTTCATCCTCACACTGCTGTCTGCCTGCTATCCTACTAACTACACCTTCCTGTAGCCTGCTATCCTACTAACTACCCCTCCCTTTACCCTGCTATCCTACTAACTACCCCTCCCTTTACCCTGCTA
The DNA here is from genome assembly GCF_062004578.1 of Staurois parvus. Classification (NCBI taxonomy): domain Eukaryota; kingdom Metazoa; phylum Chordata; class Amphibia; order Anura; family Ranidae; genus Staurois; species Staurois parvus. Next base: position 138,901 of record NW_028319170.1, on the reverse strand, counting down.
TCCTACTAACTACCCCTCCCTGTACCTTGCCACTGAATGCTGCTATCCTACTAACTACCCCACCCTGCCACTGAGTGAACGCTATCCTAACTACCCCTCCCTATACCTCGCCACTGTGTGCCTGCTATCCTACTAACTACCCTCCCTGTACCCTGCTATCCTACTAACTACCCCTTCCTGCCACTGTGGAGGGAGGGGGGTCCCTGTAACAGCAGCCCAGCCTCCCTGTCAGTCTGGCCCCCTTGTGTCTCTTAAGTTGTCCTGGAAGTCCACAGGAGGTCCATGCTGAGACTTGCAATCCCCCCGCCGAGCCCCGGGCTCCTCCTCACCCCCTGAAGACGGAGCTCATCTCTCTGGCCAAGGCTCTAACCTCCGGGAGAGAAGCACAGCATGTCCCCGGTCTGGTAACCTCCCGCCCTCACAGCACTTCCGGGAACAGGGTAAGCCACGCCCCTGCATGAAAAGGGGGCAGAGCTCTAGCAGAGGCACCTGCGCACACAGAACCTCCGTGTCACCCCATCCCCCCACCAGTTTCGATCGCCCTGTGTGACCCCATACCCCCCCCCAAGTCAAGTCCCCCAAGCAGTCATCCTTTGTGTGCTGACTCCAGAGGTGAGGGAGTTGGGGGTGGGGAGAGCTGTGACCGAACCATACCTAGTGCCCATCCTCCTCCTTCCCCAGTCATAGAGCTCTGCCAGTCTGCCTACCTTACTTTCCAGCTTCCTGCATTCTGCCCGGGTCATCCTCACACTGCTGTCTGCCTGCTATCCTAACTACACCTTCCTGTACCCTGCGGCTGGGTGTCTGCTATCCTACTAACTACACCTTCCTGTACCCTGCCGCTGAATGTCTGCTATCCTACTAACTACACCTTCCTGTACCCTGCGGCTGGGTGTCTGCTATCCTACTAACTACACCTTCCTGTACCCTGCGGCTGGGTGTCTGCTATCCTACTAACTACACCTTCCTGTACCCTGCGGCTGAGTGTCTGCTATCCTACTAACTACACCTTCCTGTACCCTGCGGCTGGGTGTCTGCTATCCTACTAACTACACCTTCCTGTACCCTGCGGCTGAGTGTCTGCTATCCTACTAACTACACCTTCCTGTACCCTGCGGCTGGGTGTCTGCTATCCTACTAACTACACCTTCCTGTACCCTGCGGCTGGGTGTCTGCTATCCTACTAACTACACCTTCCTGTACCCTGCGGCTGAGTGTCTGCTATCCTACTAACTACACCTCCCTATACCCCGCCACCGAGTGCCTGCTATCTTAACTAGCCCTACCTGTACCCAGTGGTGTATTTTGGTATTGTGCTGCCCTAGGCAAGACGGCAGACAGGATACAGGAGACGGTCAGAGACTGCTGACATACTAAAGGAGATGATCAGAGACTATGGACAGGATACAGGAGACGGTGGACAAGAGACGGTCAGAGACTGCTGACATACTAAAGGAGAGAGAGGAGGGGGGGGGAGAGAGAGAGAGGAGGGGGGGGGGAGAGAGAGAGAGGAGGGGGGAGAGAGAGAGAGGAGGGGGAGGAGAGAGGGGGAGAGAGAGAGAGGAGGGGGAGGAGAGAGGGGGAGGAGGGAGGAGAGAGGGGGAGAGAGAGGAGGGGGGAAGAGAGAGAGAGAGGGGGCGAGAGGGAGTGAAGAGAGAGGGGGGGAGCGAGAGGGAGTGAAGAGAGAGGGGGGGGAGAGGGAGTGAAGAGGGGGGGGGGGGAGAGGGAGTGAAGAGGGGGGGGGGGAGAGGGAGTGAAGAGGGGGGGGGGGGAGAGGGAGTGAAGAGGGGGGGGGGGGAGAGGGAGTGAAGAGGGGGGGGGAGAGGGAGTGAAGAGAGAGGGGGGGGAGAGGGGGGGAGAGAGGGGGGGGGGGAAGCATACACAAGGCTGGCTGGAAGTGTGGGCGGGGGTGACACAGGAGGAGGAGAGGCAGCTTTCTCTCTGCTCTCACGCCTGTATGTGGGGGGGGACTGTCAGCACTGGGGAGTGCATATGCTGCTGACAGATCCCCTGCAGTGCTGGAGGGGGGCCGTGGGGGTGCATGCAGGAGATGGATAGCGGAGGCACATAGAGCAAACAAGAAATGCACAGTCCTCTATGTGCCACCCGTCTCCCTCTCCAGCCGGCTCCATGGCTGACAGGTTCTCTGTCTCCTCACCACCTGTTAAGTTGTCCCGGAAGTCCATGTTGAGACTTGCAGTCCCCCCGGGCTGCTCCTCACCCCCGGAAGACGGAGCTCAGCTGTCTGGCCGAAGCTCTATCCTCCGGAAGAGAAGCACAGCATGTCTCCAATCTTGTAACCACCCGCCTTCACAGCACTTCCGGAAACGGGGTAAGCCACGCCCCCGCGCGAAAAAGGGGCGGGGTTCTAGCAGAGTCACCTGCGCACAACAGAACTGCGCACACAGGACCTCAGTCAGAGCCGGGATTTGCTGGGAGGAGGACGCAGAATGGAGAGCGGGAGGAGGCGGAGTCCGGAGGAGGAGCGGCACACCCCCGGCCATTACCTTCTATCTAATACATGTAAATCTTGTTCCACAGAGTCACCGCCAATCACCGGATGTCGCCAAACTTGTAACCACCCGCCTTCACGGCACTTCCGGGAACGGAGTAAGCCACGCCCCCGCACGAAAAAGGGGCGGAGTTCTAGCAGGGGCACCTGCGCACAACAGAACTGCGCACACAGGACCTCAGTCAGAGCCGGGATTTGCTGAGAGGAGAACGCAGAATGGAGAGCGGGAGGAGGCGGAGTCCGGAAGAGGAGCGGCACACCCCCGGCCATTACTTTCTATCCAATACATGTAAATCTTGTTCCACAGAGTCACCGCCAATCACCGGATGTCCCTGAACGGGTAACGCTACACCCCGAGAACTCACTGAACAGGGGCGGAGTCCACTAACAGGCACACCAACTTGTTGCCATGGTGACAGACGCCATCCCTTATTTCTCCCCCAGAACAGATCCTTCCTCACCAATGGACGGGATTTCTGTTTGGGAAGTTTGCTTGTCATGTGTGCCGTCCAATCACATCTCTCCCATCTCCGATGACGAGCGCGAGCCCCCTATAAGTACTACAAGTCCCCGCATGCCCACCTTAGTCAAGAAGAGGACTTCTACCACTGGATGGATCCTCCCTCCCAATGTCCGTATACAGCGCCGTCCTCTGAGAGCCGGGCTGAGGGGAGGACGGAGAGCCAGAGCTACCTGAGCCAGGAGCGGGGAGCCCGGTAAGAAATCCCCTTCTATCTCCTATTATTCTTCTATCTGTGATTGGGGGGATTTTATTATTGTCTGTTATTAGCGATTCTATCTACTGCTAATATTTGATTATTGTTTATATCTATTATTCTTCATTATATGTAATACTATTCTATTTATTGTTTATTAATATTGATTATAGCGATAACTGCTATTTATATAATAAATAAAACAACAATATAGATTTAAACAAGAAATAGAGATTAAACAATACATAAAATAATAAGATATAAATAGTAATAATAATATTGATTATACTTATGATTATTTTATTATTATCTAATATTAATATCATTGATGAGATCTGGTATTATTATTTTATTATTGATTTATTGTATTTTTATTATTTATTATTGACTATTTATATCTTTTTTTTAATTATAAAGCATAAAAATAAGTTAACAATAGTACATATAGACATAATCAATATCTAGCTTACTGATCAATATTTATTGCATTATCTATTTTATTATCAATTATTATTGATTATATCTGGTATTATTATTGACTTTTGTATTTTATTATTATTGATTATATCTATTAATATAGTATTGATTACTATTTTATTACTATTATATCTATCTGTTCTTTATTGTCTTAGTTTATTGATTATATCTGTTGTTAATATGGTATTATTAATATTGTTCATTATTGATTATCTTTTATTGTTTTATTTATTTTTAGATTTTTTTTTTTTTGTACTTTACCTATAATTTTTATTGATACAGTTAACTGCTTGCCGCCCTGCCACTGTATATATACACGTGTGCAGGGCGGCACTCAGGCGCAAAACCACGTTTTAAAACGGGTTCCGCGCTCCCGACGTTTTCGCCGGCAGGGGGGGCGCGTACGCGCGCTTCCGCCGACTCGTGGGTGACACCATTCGATCCCGGAGGGATCAATCATTAGATTTCAGCCAGTGATGGCTGGCTGAAATCAGATGATCGGTCCCTGTCCTATCCTGTCCTGTGTTGAAGTTTACACAGGACAGGATATGATGTCATTCTTCTCTGCCTGGGCACATTCATCCCAGACAGAGAAGAAGACACAGTAAAAGTGAGTAAAACAGCACATACCCACAGTTAGAACACACCTAGGTCACATTTAAACCCCTGATCGCGCCCCCCCCCCCAGTTAGTGTTAGCGCCCCTCCCAGTTAACCCCTTCACTGCCCTGTCACCAGAACCGATTTTTACTGATCACTGTATCAGTGTCGCTGGCGACTTCCGATAGTGTTAGCGCCCCTCCCAGATAGCGCCAGTTTTCCCGCCGTTACACCAGTAATCCCGTTTAACCCCTTGATCGCCCCCCTAGTTAACCCCTTCACTGCCCTGTCACCAGTGTCACTGATCAGTGAATCGATTTTTACTGATCACTGTATCAGTGTCGCTAGCGACTTCCGATAATGTTGGTGCCCCTCCCAGATAGCACCAGTTTGCCCGCCAGTACACCAGTAATCCCGGTTAACCCCTTAATCCCCCCCCCAGTTAACCCCTTCACTGCCCTGTTACCAGTGTCACTGATCAGTGAACCGATTTTTACTGATCACTGTATCAGTGTCGCTGGCGACTTCCGATAGTGTTAGCGCCCTTCCCAGATAGCGCCAGTTTGCCCGCCAGTACACCAGTAATCCCGTTTAACCCCTTAATCCCCCCCCCCCCCAGTTAACCCCTTCACTGCCCTGTCACCAGTGTCATTGATTACAGTGAACAGATTTTTACTGATCACTGTATTAGTGTCACTGGTGACTTCCGATATTGTTAGCGCCGCTCCCATATAGCGCCAGTTTGCCCGCTAATGCACGGGATTTTTTTTTACCAAAAACATGTAGCAGAATACATTTTGGCTTAAATTTATGACTAACTTTGAGTTTACGATATATTTTTTATAGCTGAAGGTAGAAAATATAGTTTTTTTTCAAAATTTTTGTGTATTTTTTTGTTTATAGCGCAAAAAATAAAAAGCACACAGGTGATAAAATACCACCAAAAGAAAGCTCTATTTGTGTGAAAAAAAGGACGTAAATTTCGTTTGGGTACAGCATTGCATGACCGCGCAATTATCATTTGAATTAGTGCAGCGCCAAACAGCAAAAAAAGGCCTGGTCATTAAGGGGGGTAAATCCTCAGGAGCTCAAGTGGTTAATATTTTATGTATTATCTATTATTTGATTGCTTGTTATATCTATTATGGATCTCTCATGGATGTCACATCTGGAGTAGCTGCTGTGTCCCAACTGAAATCAATTGGACTGCCTGCATGGGGATGCATGGAACATCTGTGCATCCCCAAGCAGGTTAAAACAGCTTCTCATGGGTATTTGCTGTGGGATGCCCCATGTGAATATGGTAATTTTTTTGTGTTGCAATTAGGGTCAAATTTTTTTTCTATTTTTTTTTTTTTTAGGCTAGCTGGTAAGCGTGCTGGGAAATTTCAGTTTGCTTGTATTGTGCAATGCGCTCCCATGTGCACCTTACTTCAAAAGCTACCGTATTTGCCGGCGTATAAGACGACTTTTTACCCCTTGAAAATCTTCTCAAAAGTCGGGGGTCGTCTTATACGCCGGTATACGGCATACTGACATTTTTTAGGGGGGCGGCGCGGTGCCGCCCCCCCCTTCCAACGGAAGGGACACTAAGTACAGGGGTTGGGAGGGGCTGCTGTCTCTTACCTGGATCCGGTCCCACGACGGTCCAGTCCAGGAAGCGCGGCTGCTCCTTCGGTTCGGCCACTGGATGTTCGTGCGGCTGCTCGGCTCCGCCTCCACACCGGTGATTGGCCGCCAGGACTGTAGCTTAGGAAAGACACACAGGCGGCCAATCACCGGCGAGGGGGCGGAGCCGAGCGGCCCGGCGAAAATCGAGTGCAGGAGCAGCAGGTAAGTGTTCAGTGTAGAGGTGCTGCTGCAACCACATATGCTGGCTGCAGCAGCACCATACTGCAACAGGGGTCAGCAAGTGTAATTGGTGTCAGTGGGAGGAATAGTGCCCCATCATTGGTGTCACTGATACCAATGATGGAGCACTATTCCTCCCACTGACACCAATGATGGGGCACTATTCCTCCCACTGACACCAACGATGGGGCACTATTCCTCCCCCCCCCCCACTAACACCAACGATGGGGCACTATTCCCCCCTCTCACTGACACCAATGATGGGGCACTATTCCACCCCCCACTGACACCAATGATGGGGCACTATTCCACCCCCCACTGACACCAATGATGGGGCACTATTCCACCCCCCACTGACACCAATGATGGGACACCATTCCTCCCACTGACACCAATGTTGGGACACTATTCCTCCCACTGACACCAATGATGGGGCACTATTCCCCCCACTGATACTAATGATGGGGCACTATTCCTGCCCCTGATACCAATGATGGGGCACTATTCCTGCCACTGACACCAATGATGGGGCACTATTCCTCCCACTGACACCAATGATGGGGCACTATTCCTGGCCCTGATACCAATGATGGGGCACTATTCCTGCCACTAATACCAATGATGGGGCACTATTCCTTCCACTGATACTAATGATGGGGCACCTATTCCTGCCACTGATACCAATGATGGGGCACTATTCCTTCCACTGATACCAATGATTGCGCACCTATTCCCCCCACTGATACCAATGATGGGGCACTATTCCTGCCACTGATACCAATGATGGGGCACTATTCCTGCCACTGATACCAATGATGGGGCACCTATTCCCCCCACTGATACCAATGATGGGGCACTATTCCTCCCACTGATACCAATGATGGGGCACTATTCCTCCCACTGATACCAATGATGGGGCACTATTCCTGCCACTGATACCAATGATGGGGCACCTATTCCCCCCACTGATACTAATGATGGGGCACTATTCCTGCCACTGATACCAATGATGAGGCACCTATTCCCCCCACTAATACCAATGATGGGGCACTATTCCTGCCACTAATACCAATGATGGGGCACTATTCCTGCTACTAATACCAATGATGGGGCACTATTCCTGCCACTAATACCAATGATGGGGCACTATTCCTCCCACTGACACCGATGATGGGGTACTATTCCTCCCACTGGTGTGCATTGGAAGAGGGGTAGTCTTATACGGCGAGTATAGCCCAAACACTACATTTTAGCAGGAAAAGTAGGGGGTCGTCTTATACGCCCAGTCGTCTTATACACCGGCAAATACGGTAGTTATTAATTGAGGTGGTTAAAATGCCTATATAGCTTGTTCGCTGGATTTGGTGTGGGGGGGGACACCTTTAACCCTTTCACTGCCAGGTCTGTGGATGGGGGCGTCTGTATATCTGACAAGTATACCAGTATGGCCGGGAAAGACTGTAATGCAATGCGATCTGGACTGGATTCCATTAAGTGGAGCACAGGGGAAATATCAGATGTTTCATGAAAGAGTATGTGTCACCAGAAAAATCACCACATTAGGGGACGTTTTGTCCACTGTGAAAAAAAAAAAGTTAAAAAAAAGTTTTCAATTGTAAAAAAATTTAATTTACACCCAAGCATCCCCCCCCCCACATGGAAAGTCAGGGGTGCCTACGCATAAAACGTTGATTGTGCTACACTTTACGTATCCCGGTGCACACCGGGAGTGAGAGCAATCATTCTAACAGCAGACTCTGACGAATGCGGCGTCAGACCCCTGACCTCCTCACCAAACTCAAGACCGAAGGACTAGCCAATCTAAAACCGTGATGTCACGTGCGTAACAATGCCAAGCCCAGCTGCACTCTGCACAACAATTTTCCAGCTAATTGGACCACAATCTGTGTACTGGCAGCCTGGGAGCGATTGTTACTGGGTCAAGTTAATTACGCAGTTAACCCTTCACACTGCCACCACCTCCTTTTTGTACAGAGAATGAGGAAACTCGATGATATCAGCTATAACACTATAATGGTTGAGATAATCGTCTGTATAACACGGTCACCGCAGGCCGGTTATACAGAGGGTCAAACAGAGTAGAGGCAGGAATTTGTAAATTGCAATAAAGAGCTATAGAAACAGTTCAACGCTTTCAGAAGGAAAGATTTATTACTAAAAGGTCAAAAGGGTGCAATAAAAATATTTACAGAAAAAAGATGTAACTAATATATATACATAAACATACAGAGAACAACAGCACAGCAAAGGGATAACAGAGAGAAGTTAGAGGGTTAAAGTACTTGCCAAAGTCCTGGGTTAGCAGATCAAGTTTCAGAGCGAAAGGGCATGCGTCTCCCCAGGTGGTTCTGATGTTAAAAGGGAGAATTCTTCAACTTCCTTTCTTAGGCTTGACAGCCCATTTTGTAGTTCCCTAGCAGGGGGTGTCTCTGAAGTCAAGGACCAATACCTCGTTTACGGAGGGAAGGTTTGGGCGTAGACCTAACCTAGAGCCAAAATCTCTTATAGTTCATATTTTGGCTCATAACTTTCTCTATGCAGAAGTGACATTCCACCCGCGGGTAAATTATTATGCAGACACATCTGAGGAGTGGGTAGATATGAAATAGATATTTGAAGGGTTCCAGAGATGTAGTTTTCTGCTTTCCTAGGTATTCCAGTCAGGGAGTGTGACCTATCAAACTGTTTGTCTCCTCTGAAGATATGTCTGGTTTTTATGTAGGTCAGGTCCATAAATATTGGGACATCGACACAATTCTAACATTTTTGGCTCTATACACCACCACAATGGATTTGAAATGAAACGAACAAGAGGTGCTTTAACTGCAGACTGTCAGCTTTATTTGAGGGTATTTACATCCAAATCAGGTGAACGGTGTAGGAATTACAACAGTTTGCATTGTCTTGGAAATTCGTTTTCAACAAATTTTTCCTTACCGTGAGTAGCTCTTTTGAGATGTGGGGAAAAATGGAGCTCCCGTGACCCAGGAATAATCAGATGATACTCTCAGGTTGGAGGTTGAATTCACTCTGTCTCTGGCTCTAACCCCAGACTCTTGTTTTATTAAAAGCACACACACGCCCCCCCACACGGGGGGTCAGGTCAATCCCCTCCCACAGAACAATGTATAGGGGGTGTCCATACACGAGAATGTCCATCCTGCTTGGAGTGTAGTGTTTCCTCTTATCTATACTGAAAACCAGTTAAACCAGTCCTCCCCTCCCCCATAAGCTCTCTGGAGAGCAAGCTTCCCATCCTTTACATGCTATCAGCTCCTAGTAGTATGTTCACTCTCTGTACAAGCATCCCCTAGATTAAACCGTGTCAGTCTGTATCTGAATGGGCCCGATACGATCTTTATTAAAACACATCCATCCAGATACAGTTCAGGTCGGTAGTGGCTTGTAAGATATACATGAGCCTACACGCGGAGTTCGCACTGCCTGGCGCCTGGCCATACGAAGTCCATGTGGTACTATGCTGCTGATATGTGGATACAGGCCCGCGGCATTGGCATCGAATGCCGTGGTGGCATACACGCCAGTCTATAAGCGCAGATCTGCCATCTCATCCATTACCGAGCTGAGTACTGTAATATATACATTGCAAATGCGCATGGCCTAATTGCAGCCTTCAGAGCTTTAATTAAGCCACACAAGAGACATATGAATAACACTAATATATGACACATTTAAAGTTCAACCTGTAATACAAAATTTCCATGACAGCACATGTGCCTCCCACTTGTTAAGGGACCAAAAGTAATGGGACAGAATAATAATTCTAAATCAAACTTTCACTTTTTAATACTTGGTTACAAATCCTTTGCAGTCAATTACAGCCTGAAGTCTGGAACGCATAGACATCACCAGACGCTGGGTTTCATCCCTGATGATGCTCTGACAGGCCTCTACTGCAACTGTCTTCAGTTCCTGCTTGTTATTGGGGCATTTTCCCTTCAGTTTTGTCTTCAGCAAGTGAAATGCATGCTCAATCGGATTCAGGTCAGGTGATTGACTTGGCCATTGCATAACATTCCACTTCTTTCCCTTAAAAAACTCATTGGCTGCTTTTGCAGTATACTTTGGGTCATTGTCCATCTGCACTGTGAAGCTGCGTCCAATGAGTTCTGAAGCATTTGGCTGCATATGAGCAGATAATATTGCCCGAAACACTTCAGAATTCATCCTGCTGCTTTTGTCAGCAGTCACATCATCAATAAATACAAGAGAACCAGTTCCATTGGCAGCCATACATGCCCACGCCATGACACTACCACCACCATGCTTCACTGATGAGGTGGTATGCTTAGGATCATGAGCAGTTCCTTTCCTTCTCCATACTCTTCTTTGGCTTTTAAAGCATCACCTATAGAAAATATAGGGTACTAAAGTTGGTCGCCATTTCATGGCCACACGCAAATTTAAGGTTTAACACATTGGGTATCTGTGAGGTGCAACCTTATCTTTTATATTTTACAAAAATTAAATTGGGTAATTTTATTCCGCTTGTGTGTCCTAAAATTTACTTTTTGTGTATTTTTTATTAATATTATAATCCATGATTTATATAGCACCAACAGTTTGCTCAGCGCTTTACAATATAAAGGGAGACAATACAGCAACAATACAGTTCAATACAAGAGGGTTAGGAGGACCTTACAATCTAAGAGGGAGGGACTGGTGGTACAGAAGGTAATAACTGTAGGGGATGAACTGATAGGAGAAATAGAAGATTTGGTTATTAGATTCCTTAAAGAGAGGGTTTCGGAGATCGCGTAAAAGTGGGCAGAGTAGGCCATAGTCGGAAAGATTGGGGTAGAGAGTGGCAGAGGATGGGGGAGGCTCTGGAGAAGTCCTGGAGACAAGCATAGGAGGAGGAGACAAGGGAGCTAGAGGACAGAAGGTTGTGGGTGGAGCAGAGAAGACGTTTTGGGTGATATTTGGAGACAAGATTGGTGATGTAATTGGGGGCAGAGTTAGAAATGGCCTTATTTGTTATTGTTAATGTTTTGAATTTTATCCGTTGGGCAATGGGAGGCCAGTGGAGGGATTGGCAGAGAGGGATGGCAGACATGGAACAGTTGGCAAGGTGAATGAGTCTGGCAGCAACATTCATCATAGACTGAAGAGGGGATAGCTTGTGATGAGGTAGGCCAGTGAGGAGGGAGTTACAATAGTCAAAGCGAGAGATAACAAGGGAGTGAATAAGTTGCTTAGTGGTTTCGGTGGCTAAAAACGGGCGTATTTTGGAGATGTTGCGGAGGTGAAGTGTACAAGATTTGGACAGTGACTGGATTTGGGGCTGAAAGGACAGATGGGAGTCCAGGATTACACCTAGTACCCTGGCATGAGGGGAGGGACTGATGGTTGTATAATTGATCTTGATGGAGAAGTGGCGAGGAGGAGACAGAGTTATAGGTAACACTGAAGGAGTGCTGCGATAGGTAGAAGGAGAACCATTAAAGTCTCGGAGGCGAAGGGAGTGGAGTTTTTTGAGGAGGAGGGGATGGTCAATAGTATCAAAAGCCGCAGAGAGGTCAAGAGTATGGAGTAGTGGCCATTGGTTTTAGTAGTTAGTAAATCATTAGTGAGTTTTAGTAGGGCAGTTTCAGTGGAGTGGAGTGGAGTGAGCGAAAGCCAGACTCTAAAGGGTCAAGAAGGTTGTTGTCAGTGAGGTAGGAGCTTAGAGGTAAACGGGAGCAGGGAGATGGGTCTTAAGTTGTTCAGGTTGGTGGGGTCCAGTGAGGGCTTTTTAAGTACGGGAGTGATCTGTGCATGCTTAGAGGGGAGAGGAAGGTGTCAGTAGAGAGGGAGAGATTGAAGATGTGAGTGAGGGAACATAGAATAGAAGAAGAAGGTGATCGTAGTAGTTGCGAGGGGACAGGATCCAGAGGGCAGGTGGTGAGATGGGCTTCTGAGAAAACTTTAGTGACCTCTTCGGTAGTAGCCAGGTTAAAAGAGAAAAGTGTTGAGGGAGGTTTAGCATAAGGTATGCTAAGTGGGATAGATGTCTGTGCAGTGGAGATGACCTCACACATTGCATCAATCTTGATTTTGAAATGATTGGCAATCTCGTAAGCAGTGAGTTACTGGGTGGAGATGGAGAAAGTAGAGACATGGGGAGGGGGGCAGTGTCAGTGACATGGTGGGGGCGGGCAAAGTGTCAGTGACATGGTGGGGGCAGGGCAGTGATAGTAACATTGAGTAGAACAGTCCTCCCCAAAGTCACTATCACTGCCCCCCCCCCATATCACCATTCTCCCCAGGTCACTTACACTATTCCCCCCCCCCCCCGAAGTCACTGACACTGTCCGATGTTGCTGCAGATAATTTGGCATGTAACAGCCCCGACGACCACTCAGCATGTAAGGGGTTAATAATTCTGTTTTCCCGGCCGATCCTGTGTCCTGCTGCCGACCATTCGGCATGTAAAGTGTTAATTTAACTCAGGTACATGTTCGGCTGCAGTAGTTCGGTGATCGGCTTGTCGTGCCTTATAAACCGGGGATTCAGGGGATACGGACTTTCATGGGATACTCATCTTGCCCCTACACCTTTCTCATTTCTCTCTCCTTTCTCAGTCTGGGACCCCCTGGCTCTCTCTGTCACAGAAAACCCCCAGGTCCATGCTGAGACATGTAGTCCCCCGTCTCCCCTTTCACACACTCCCGTCTCAGCCGCAGCCAAGAACTTCACCATATCCTCCTAACCTGCTCTGACAGGACTTTCAGAAATAGGAGAAGCCAATCTCAGAGACAGAGCGTGGCAGGGTCGGAGTCCAAGCTAAGGCAACGCCCACATATGTCACCTGTGGCACGCACTAAAAATCTCTAAGTTTATGGCAAAGTTTGCTGGAAAGGATATATAGCAGTGTGCAGAGGGTTGTTCCTGGATCTTCCCATGTCTGTGTGGAGCACAAAGGTGCCATTTTACAAATGTGACAACGGTTGCACTGTAGGCCCTAGTGCAGCTCTGACAGAGTCCTCTTTGGGCTACTTGTTGGGATTTCTTGAAGGTGAAAGTCAAGCTTTCGCCTGTAGCCTCTAGAGGTTCTCTAAAGGTTGGATGTTTCTCTGGATAATCTGTTGTAGAGAGGAGGAGAGCTTGGTACCAAAGCCAATGTCTGAGACAGGGAACCAGCTCAGCACCAGTGTCCTAGACAGTAGCGTCCTAGGCCCTGAAATAGGGGATGAACTCCTCGCTAATGTTGGAGGCTCTACAAGACAAGTGTGAGAGGCCCTGAAACAGGGGATAAACTCCACTCTGATGTCGGAGGCTCCGCAGAGACACAGGAGTGCAAAGCCCTGAATATGGGGTACGAGCCTAGTATCTGGTCCAGATTAATGGCAAACTGACCGGCCATGAGCTGCAGCCAAAGAGCGCGGGATGCCCTAGTGAAGCATGCTTCTCACATCCTCTAGAGCTTTGAAGGTCAGTAGCCAGGTTTTAACCTAGCAGCTCTCCCCCCACTTTGTGTCTTTTTGCCCCATGTTGGCATTGTGTCCACAGTAGCATTTGCTTTTGGTAGAGTAGGGTTTGGCCAGAAAGGTTTACTTTGACGCAGTTGGCCAGCTTAAACATGTATTGCAATATGTGTGAACTAAAAATCTCAATGTTTATGGCAAAGTTTGCTGGAAAGGATATATAGCAGTGTGCAGAGGGTTGTTCCTGGATCTTCCCATGTCTGTGTGGAGCACAAAGGTGCCATTTTACAAATGTGACAACGGTTGCACTGTAGGCCCTAGTGGAGCTCTGACAGAGTCCTCTTTGGGCTACTTGTTGGGATTTCTTGAAGGTGAAAGTCAAGCTTTCGCCTGTAGCTTCTAGAGGTTCTCTAAAGGTTGGATGTTTCACTGGATAATCTGTTGTAGAGAGGAGGAGAGCTTGGTACCAAAGCCAATGTCTGAGACAGGGAACCAGCTCAGCACCAGTGTCCTAGACAGTAGCGTCCGAGGCCCTGAAATAGGGGATAAACTCCTCGCTAATGTTGGAGGCTCTACAAGACAAGTGTGAGAGGCCCTGAAACAGGGGATAAACTCCACTCTGATGTCGGAGGCTCCGCAGAGACACAGGAGTGCAAAGCCCTGAATATGGGGTACGAGCCTAGTATCTGGTCCAGATTAATGGCAAACTGACCGGCCATGAGCTGCAGCCAAAGAGCGCGGGATGCCCTAGTGAAGCATGCTTCTCACATCCTCTAGAGCTTTGAAGGTCAGTAGCCAGGTTTTAACCTAGCAGCTCTCCCCCCACTTTGTGTCTTTTTGCCCCATGTTGGCATTGTGTCCACAGTAGCATTTGCTTTTGGTAGAGTAGGGTTTGGCCAGAAAGGTTTAGTTTGACGCAGTTGGCCAGCTTAAACATGTATTGCAATATGTGTGAACTAAAAATCTCAATGTTTATGGCAAAGTTTGCTGGAAAGGATATATAGCAGTGTGCAGAGGGTTGTTCCTGGATCTTCCCATGTCTGTGTGGAGCACAAAGGTGCCATTTTACAAATGTGACAACGGTTGCACTGTAGGCCCTAGTGGAGCTCTGACAGAGTCCTCTTTGGGCTACTTGTTGGGATTTCTTGAAGGTGAAAGTCAAGCTTTCGCCTGTAGCCTCTAGAGGTTCTCTAAAGGTTGGATGTTTCTCTGGATAATCTGTTGTAGAGAGGAGGAGAGCTTGGTACCAAAGCCAATGTCTGAGACAGGGAACCAGCTCAGCACCAGTGTCCTAGACAGTAGCGTCCGAGGCCCTGAAATAGGGGATGAACTCCTCGCTAATGTTGGAGGCTCTACAAGACAAGTGTGAGAGGCCCTGAAACAGGGGATAAACTCCACTCTGATGTCGGAGGCTCCGCAGAGACACAGGAGTGCAAAGCCCTGAATATGGGGTACGAGCCTAGTATCTGGTCCAGATTAATGGCAAACTGAGCGGCCATGAGCTGCAGCCAAAGAGCGCGGGATGCCCTAGTGAAGCATGCTTCTCACATCCTCTAGAGCTTTGAAGGTCAGTAGCCAGGTTTTAACCTAGCAGCTCTCCCCCCACTTTGTGTCTTTTTGCCCCATGTTGGCATTGTGTCCACAGTAGCATTTGCTTTTGGTAGAGTAGGGTTTGGCCAGAAAGGTTTAGTTTGACGCAGTTGGCCAGCTTAAACATGTATTGCAATATGTGTGAACTAAAAATCTCAATGTTTATGGCAAAGTTTGCTGGAAAGGATATATAGCAGTGTGCAGAGGGTTGTTCCTGGATCTTCCCATGTCTGTGTGGAGCACAAAGGTGCCATTTTACAAATGTGACAACGGTTGCACTGTAGGCCCTAGTGGAGCTCTGACAGAGTCCTCTTTGGGCTACTTGTTGGGATTTCTTGAAGGTGAAAGTCAAGCTTTCGCCTGTAGCCTCTAGAGGTTCTCTAAAGGTTGGATGTTTCTCTGGATAATCTGTTGTAGAGAGGAGGAGAGCTTGGTACCAAAGCCAATGTCTGAGACAGGGAACCAGCTCAGCACCAGTGTCCTAGACAGTAGCGTCCTAGGCCCTGAAATAGGGGATGAACTCCTCGCTAATGTTGGAGGCTCTACAAGACAAGTGTGAGAGGCCCTTAAACAGGGGATAAACTCCACTCTAATGTCGGAGGCTCCGCAGAGACACAGGAGTGCAAAGCCCTGAATATGAGGTACGAGCCTAGTATCTGGTCCAGATTAATGGCAAACTGACCGGCCATGAGCTGCAGCCAAAGAGCGCGGGACACCTCCAGCACTGGTGCAGGGGGGACACCTCCAGTACTGGGGCAGGGGGGACACCTCCAGCACTGGGGCAGGGGGGACACCTCCAATACTCGGACAGTGGGGACACCTGCAGCACTGGGGCAGGGGGGACACCTCCAATACTCGGACAGTGGGCACACAACCAGCACTGGGGCAGGGGGGACACCTCCAATACTCGGACAGTGGGGACACCTCCAGCACTGGGGCAGGGGGGACACCTCCAGCACTGGGGCAGGGGGGACACCTCCAATACTCGGACAGTGGGGACACCTCCAGCACTGGGGCAGAGGGGGCACCTCCAATACTCGGACAGTGGGGACACCTCCAGCACTGGGGCAGAGGGGACACCTCCAATACTTGGACAGTGGGGGCACCTCCAGCACTGGGGCAGGGGGGACACCTCCAATACTCGGACAGTGGGGAAATCTCCAGCACTTGGGCAGGGGGGACACCTCCAGCATGGGGGATACCTCCAGCACTGGGGCAGGGGGGACACCTCCAAAACTCGGACAGTGGGGAAATCTACAGCACTGGGGCAGGGGGGGCACCTGACACCTCCAGCAGGGGGGATACCTCCAGCACTGGGGCTGGGGGGGCTACCTTTAATACCAGGGGCCACTCCAGTACTGGGGGGGGGGGGGGCAGCGGCCACCTCCAATGCTGCAAAAGGGGTGGACACTGCCAAATCCAGGACAGAGGGGATACCTTCAATATGGGGAAAGAGGGGACATCTTCAAAACTGGGAAGGGGGGGGGGGACATGGAACATCTGACAGCTCTAATACCAGGACACATCCAATACCAGGGGCCACCTCTCCAGTACACCAGGATGGGGGGGACACTTGACACCTTCACAACCAGTACAGGAGGCAGGTCCCCTCCAGTACACGGGGGCGATATTGGACACCTGAGATAATAGGACAAGGAGAACATCTCCAATACCAGGGTGGAGGGGGACCTGACTTCTCTTAATACTGCAATGGTGGGGAGGTGGAGGAACATCCAACACCAGGGAGACAACACTTCCAGTACTGGGATGGCGGGGACACCTCCAATACTGGGGCAGGGTAGAAAAGTGATAACTCTAATACCAGGGGGATACCACCATTATTGGGACGGGGGCATCTGATACATCCAGTAATGGAATGGGGGAGGGGGCGGTATTTTAAATATCACAGAGACACTGCCATTTCTTGGGTGGGAGGTTCCCCACCAATACCTGGATGGGGGTACACCACCAATACCAGGAACTCTCTAACACCAGGGAGACACCTCCAGTACTAGGATGGAGGGGACACCTAACACTAGGGGCACACTTCTAATACTAGGATCCCTCCCAACACCAGGGAGACACCTCCAATACAAGGACAAATGGGACACTGCCAACACCAGGACAAGGGGTAGGGACACCTGACACCTCCAGTACCTGGATACGGGGTAATATCTGACACCTCCAATACAAAGGGGACCCCTATAGGACTGCTACTAATGATTGTTTTCATAATCGATTAGTTGGCCAATTATTGCTTTGATTAATCAGATAAAAAAGAAACCTTGACAAAAGTGTGGTGTATAATTTAGTTAGTATGTAAAGTTTAAAATAGACAATTTCTTGGATATCAATATGCAGTGGTAAATATAAATAACCAGCTATGTGGTTAAGGAACAAGATATCTTATCCACTCTGAGAATGACAGAAGAGACTTATATACTATTAGAGGTTGAATCTGGTACATATCAGACTCCATTTTTATTTAACCACTTCAAGTCCGGACACTTTTGCCTCCTTCCTGTCCAGGCCAATTTTCAGCTTTCAGCGCTATCATATTTTGAATGACAATTGCGTGGTCATGCAACACTGTACCCATATGAATGTTTTTTAGCATTTTTTTGAGACCAATAAAGCTTTATTTTGGTGGTATTTATTCACCAGTGGGATTTTTTTTGTTTTGCTATGTAAATGAAAAAGTCCACAAATTTTGAGTGTTTTTCTTATAAAATTTTTCAAATAAATATTTCATCATAAATCTTGGCCAAAATTTATTTTGTTATCTTTTTAGTAAAAAAAAATGCCAAATTAGTTTATAACCAAAAATTATCATTTTAAAAAATTTTTACATTTTATTATTTTTTTTTTTTTTACATACTGTCACTCTAGCAGTACAGTGTCACCATGGTGACACTGTACTACTTGTGGGGGATGATTTTTTATTTTCTTGTTTACACTGATTGCTTTTATACCCATAAAGGCTGTAAAAGCAATCATTTCTCCTTCTCTCTGACTACATTCTTGCATCCATTGAGAACTACTGTGTGAGCTGTGATTGGTCCCAGCTTGTCACATGGTACAAGGCTGTTCACAACAGCCTTGTACCATGTGATCTCTGTGATCATTCACAGATTTCACACGTAGTAAGCAATGATGTCAGAAGTGACATCTTACTTACTCCTAGATTGTTAGCTCCGTGGAGCAGTGCCCTCGAACCCCTCGTGTATTGTATTGTTACTGTACCCCACTAAAATGTACAGCGCTGAGCAAACTCTTAGCGCTATATAAATACTGTATAGTAATAATTCTTTGCATGTGATCACTGATTGGCCAATCAGTGATCACATGATTGGGACCTCACACAGAGGTTCTGTATGACGATCGGTGTTTCACTGTGTCCGGAGGACACAGCGGGCACCGGATCGTGGTGCTGTGCGATCCCAGGGAGCGCGCAAAAGCAGGGGGCGGGGAGGCCGTTTATAACCGGCCACTCGACCTTGCACTGCCACAGTCCGGCCATTTATATACAACAGTGATCCTTAGTAGTGCCTGCTGAGCTCAATGTGGTGAAATTCCTGCTGCAGCATGTGTACTTCCCTGACTGCTGCCCTCCCAGCTAAAGGGGGAACAGTTGAGGGGTGGTAAAAATTTGACTCAACCGTAGCATTCCCCAACCCCCCCAGTGTAAATACACCATTACCACACCAGTGCAGCCAGTCAGTGTCCCTGAACATCGCTATGTCACATCTGCCCCAGTGTTGACGTAAGGTTTTGTTCACAAGGGGCTTATCGATGCATACCTTGTGCAAGGGCCATGTTTACCTGCACAGGTGCTCTGTGCATCCCATGCAGGCAGTCACATTGATTATTGGGACACAACAGCTGCATGGACACAGCCGCTTTTCCCAATCCAACATCAGTGCAGGTGCATGTCCCCGAAATCACTGTCTGCATTTGGGGCTGTACACCTGCAAGGATGTCAGACTGGGGGCAGGAGTTCTGTGCATCCCCATGCAGGCAGTCCTATTCGTTTGGGCGTTTCTGCTGTCCTTGTGCTCCAGGGCCTACATAAATGAGAGAGGTAGTGAGGAAATGAGATGCCTAATTTACACCCTTATAAAGCTTGAAGGTTCTACTTTGATTTTGGGCCCCCCCCCCCCCCCCCCATGTGGGTAAGTTGTGAAAACGTCTCATGCATGTGCTATCCCCATACTAAGGAGGAGAAGCAGAATGTGTTGAGGTGTAATTGTAAGTGTGCCCATGCTGCTTATGTGAAAAAACTTTTTAAAATGACAACTTGGGGAAATGTTTTTTTTTTTTGTTTTGTTTTGTTTTTTTTCTTTCATTTTCTGAACAATTACAACTTCAAAAATGTTACTATGCCTCTTACTAAATACCTTGGACTGTCTGATTTAAAATTAAAAAAAAAGGGTAATTTGGGGGGTATTTGTACTGTCCTAGCATTTTAGGGCCTCAAGAAATGAGTTGGGCAGTCAGTACATCAGAATTGATCATTTTATGGATATACAGTATATACCATAGTTTGTATGTAGTAGAATGTATTTTGGCCCACATTTATGAAGAAATATTATTGGCAAAACTTTACAGACCGGAAATGAAGAAATGGCAAAACTTTTTTCCATTTTATATAGTGCAAAAAACAAAACAAAAAAAACAGTTGTGACTAAATGACTTAATACCACCAAAAGAAAGCTCTATCTGTCTCACAGATTGATATAAATTTCATATGGGTACAGTGTTGCATGACTGAGTAATTGTCATTCAAAGTACGACAGCGCTGAAATCTGAAAAATGGCCTGGGCAGGAAGGGGGTGAAACAGTCTGGTGTTCAAGCAGATAAAAAGTGTAACGTTTTGTATCTATAGTTGCTGCACTAAGCAAGAAAACTGTAAGATATAGAAACACAATTTATTTCCTACTGTAGCAAACCACTGGGCTGATTATTTTAAGTGACTTCTTATTTCTTTGCAGTTTTTTGGGAATATGGCTGCTAATCCTGAAAACGCTCAACTCTTGCCTTTACTAGAAACCTTGGAAGACACATCTACCTCACATACAGAACAGACAGATGCTTATCTTGCAATTGCAAAGTGAGTACAATTGCATTTTGGAGCTAGAAACATTCCAGATTGTTGCGGTGCAGAATATTGCAGTGGATGCAGGAATTGATTTACTAAGGAATACCTAGCCAATAAATGTTAGTGAACAAGGGGAGCTGTTTTCACTCAATACCAACTTTTCTAGTTGAACAGCCTATTCTTAAAGTGCATCTAAGCCACAAAAAAATGAATATATTGCAGCTTTCTAGTCCTTAGATGTGGTGGCTGCACTAGTTTTCTTCCTTTATTTTTTCCCCTGATGATCCTCCAGTAACAAAACTGCCGTAGGATGACAATGCCTACTCTTCCTTTTGTATCAGCAGAAACAAGACAGGACAACAGAATGCTGTCCTTCTCTTATTGTACATACCGGAGGGGAGTGCTTCTGTACACCTTAGAGATAATAGTTAGCAGAGTGCACAGTAAGTTATCAGCTCACGAGATTTCTAACAAGATCAACAGGTATTTTTTGCACTTATCAAGCAGATATAACAAAACCCTTTCAGGCTGAATTCACACTAGAGCGGACAGCTGCCAGAGTGCTTTACCTCTTTGGCAAGCAAATTCAGCTAAAACAACCCCATGGTGTATAATCTTCCATTCTGATCTTTAGAACTATTTAGTGGTGAATATTCCTTCAAGTAGAAATTATATTCCACAATAAAATATTTAGGGTAATGTATATCAGTTTGTGTGTAATAATTTGACATTTGTCCTCCTTTGTAGCCGTCTTAGTGGAGAAGATGGGAAAGTTTTCAATGTCTTGGTTGGAAAGCAGTTCTCTCGTCTCTTTGAAGTTTTTAAGGTGAGAAGGATAAAAGTCTTACCTTTTGTGTATGATTTATCTTAACATAAAATGTGTGATTATTGGGGATGAGCGATTAAAGCTGATCTCCAGGTTTTAGCGAACTTTGAATAGTTTGGACCAAGCTAGTCCAAATGTACTGTTTACATCATTAACAGATGCAGCACCTCTATAAACTGTATGTAGCATCAGCTACATATGCGTTGCTGTGTTCAGGCTATGGGACTATGAATGAATACAAAGGTTCCTCAGGCTGAGGTGGAGACTGTGAGGGCACCCAACCGCCTGTGAATGGCTGAGCAGCACTCAATCCAATTTGACAGCTGCTGGAACACAGTGCTGTATGTGGCTGAGACGACATACCTGTTTATATAGCGCTCACATCCACTTCATCTGTTAAGTGAAGTAAATTTGTTTATGCCAGCTTGGTCCAAATTACTTAAGTTCGCTGAATTCTGCAGTTAGATTTGAATTCACCTACAGTTGATACCCATACATTTTTTCGGAAAATCTCTCATGCAAGAATAGGGATCGTACTTGAGATTGGTAGTCATAGGTTTAATTTCTGGCTAACTGCATTCATAGTACATTTTAAGGTCTTAACAGGCGTAGGGTAACATGCATGCATCAGCAATCATTGGAAAATAGACATCTAAATGTCTGACCAGCATTTGTGCTGCCTTAATGTTTAGTTTGACGCAGTTGGCCAGCTTAAACATGTATTGCAATATGTGTGAACTAAAAATCTCAATGTTTATGGCAAAGTTTGCTGGAAAGGATATATAGCAGTGTGCAGAGGGTTGTTCCTGGATCTTCCCATGTCTATGTGGAGCACAAAGGTGCCATTTTACAAATGTGACAACGGTTGCACTGTAGGCCCTAGTGGAGCTCTGACAGAGTCCTCTTTGGGCTACTTGTTGGGATTTCTTGAAGGTGAAAGTCAAGCTTTCGCCTGTAGCCTCTAGAGGTTCTCTAAAGGTTGGATGTTTCTCTGGATAATCTGTTGTAGAGAGGAGGAGAGCTTGGTACCAAAGCCAATGTCTGAGACAGGGAACCAGCTCAGCACCAGTGTCCTAGACAGTAGCGTCCTAGGCCCTGAAATAGGGGATGAACTCCTCGCTAATGTTGGAGGCTCTACAAGACAAGTGTGAGAGGCCCTGAAACAGGGGATAAACTCCACTCTGATGTCGGAGGCTCCGCAGAGACACAGGAGTGCAAAGCCCTGAATATGGGGTACGAGCCTAGTATCTGGTCCAGATTAATGGCAAACTGACCGGCCATGAGCTGCAGCCAAAGAGCGCGGGATGCCCTAGTGAAGCATGCTTCTCACATCCTCTAGAGCTTTGAAGGTCAGTAGCAAGGTTTTAACCTAGCAGCTCTCCCCCCACTTTGTGTCTTTTTGCCCCATGTTGGCATTGTGTCCACAGTAGCATTTGCTTTTGGTAGAGTAGGGTTTGGCCAGAAAGGTTTAGTTTGACGCAGTTGGCCAGCTTAAACATGTATTGCAATATGTGTGAACTAAAAATCTCAATGTTTATGGCAAAGTTTGCTGGAAAGGATATATAGCAGTGTGCAGAGGGTTGTTCCTGGATCTTCCCATGTCTGTGTGGAGCACAAAGGTGCCATTTTACAAATGTGACAACGGTTGCACTGTAGGCCCTAGTGGAGCTCTGACAGAGTCCTCTTTGGGCTACTTGTTGGGATTTCTTGAAGGTGAAAGTCAAGCTTTCGCCTGTAGCCTCTAGAGGTTCTCTAAAGGTTGGATGTTTCTCTGGATAATCTGTTGTAGAGAGGAGGAGAGCTTGGTACCAAAGCCAATGTCTGAGACAGGGAACCAGCTCAGCACCAGTGTCCTAGACAGTAGCGTCCGAGGCCCTGAAATAGGGGATAAACTCCTCGCTAATGTTGGAGGCTCTACAAGACAAGTGTGAGAGGCCCTGAAACAGGGGATAAACTCCACTCTGATGTCGGAGGCTCCGCAGAGACACAGGAGTGCAAAGCCCTGAATATGGGGTACGAGCCTAGTATCTGGTCCAGATTAATGGCAAACTGACCGGCCATGAGCTGCAGCCAAAGAGCGCGGGATGCCCTAGTGAAGCATGCTTCTCACATCCTCTAGAGCTTTGAAGGTCAGTAGCCAGGTTTTAACCTAGCAGCTCTCCCCCCACTTTGTGTCTTTTTGCCCCATGTTGGCATTGTGTCCACAGTAGCATTTGCTTTTGGTAGAGTAGGGTTTGGCCAGAAAGGTTTAGTTTGACGCAGTTGGCCAGCTTAAACATGTATTGCAATATGTGTGAACTAAAAATCTCAATGTTTATGGCAAAGTTTGCTGGAAAGGATATATAGCAGTGTGCAGAGGGTTGTTCCTGGATCTTCCCATGTCTGTGTGGAGCACAAAGGTGCCATTTTACAAATGTGACAACGGTTGCACTGTAGGCCCTAGTGGAGCTCTGACAGAGTCCTCTTTGGGCTACTTGTTGGGATTTCTTGAAGGTGAAAGTCAAGCTTTCGCCTGTAGCCTCTAGAGGTTCTCTAAAGGTTGGATGTTTCTCTGGATAATCTGTTGTAGAGAGGAGGAGAGCTTGGTACCAAAGCCAATGTCTGAGACAGGGAACCAGCTCAGCACCAGTGTCCTAGACAGTAGCGTCCTAGGCCCTGAAATAGGGGATGAACTCCTCGCTAATGTTGGAGGCTCTACAAGACAAGTGTGAGAGGCCCTGAAACAGGGGATAAACTCCACTCTGATGTCGGAGGCTCCGCAGAGACACAGGAGTGCAAAGCCCTGAATATGGGGTACGAGCCTAGTATCTGGTCCAGATTAACGGCAAACTGACCGGCCATGAGCTGCAGCCAAAGAGCGCGGGATGCCCTAGTGAAGCATGCTTCTCACATCCTCTAGAGCTTTGAAGGTCAGTAGCCAGGTTTTAACCTAGCAGCTCTCCCCCCACTTTGTGTCTTTTTGCCCCATGTTTGCATTGTGTCCACAGTAGCATTTGCTTTTGGTAGAGTAGGGTTTTGCCAGAAAGGTTTAGTTTGACGCAGTTGGCCAGCTTAAACATGTATTGCAATATGTGTGAACTAAAAATCTCAATGTTTATGGCAAAGTTTGCTGGAAAGGATATATAGCAGTGTGCAGAGGGTTGTTCCTGGATCTTCCCATGTCTGTGTGGAGCACAAAGGTGCCATTTTACAAATGTGACAACGGTTGCACTGTAGGCCCTAGTGGAGCTCTGACAGAGTCCTCTTTGGGCTACTTGTTGGGATTTCTTGAAGGTGAAAGTCAAGCTTTCGCCTGTAGCCTCTAGAGGTTCTCTAAAGGTTGGATGTTTCTCTGGATAATCTGTTGTAGAGAGGAGGAGAGCTTGGTACCAAAGCCAATGTCTGAGACAGGGAACCAGCTCAGCACCAGTGTCCTAGACAGTAGCGTCCGAGGCCCTGAAATAGGGGATAAACTCCTCGCTAATGTTGGAGGCTCTACAAGACAAGTGTGAGAGGCCCTGAAACAGGGGATAAACTCCACTCTGATGTCGGAGGCTCCGCAGAGACACAGGAGTGCAAAGCCCTGAATATGGGGTACGAGCCTAGTATCTGGTCCAG
Organism: Staurois parvus; assembly: GCF_062004578.1. NCBI lineage: Eukaryota > Metazoa > Chordata > Amphibia > Anura > Ranidae > Staurois > Staurois parvus. The sequence goes on along the minus strand of NW_028319170.1, from coordinate 114,186 downwards.
ATTAATGGCAAACTGAGCGGCCATGAGCTGCAGCCAAAGAGCGCGGGATGCCCTAGTGAAGCATGCTTCTCACATCCTCTAGAGCTTTGAAGGTCAGTAGCCAGGTTTTAACCTAGCAGCTCTCCCCCCACTTTGTGTCTTTTTGCCCCATGTTGGCATTGTGTCCACAGTAGCATTTGCTTTTGGTAGAGTAGGGTTTGGCCAGAAAGGTTTAGTTTGACGCAGTTGGCCAGCTTAAACATGTATTGCAATATGTGTGAACTAAAAATCTCAATGTTTATGGCAAAGTTTGCTGGAAAGGATATATAGCAGTGTGCAGAGGGTTGTTCCTGGATCTTCCCATGTCTGTGTGGAGCACAAAGGTGCCATTTTACAAATGTGACAACGGTTGCACTGTAGGCCCTAGTGGAGCTCTGACAGAGTCCTCTTTGGGCTACTTGTTGGGATTTCTTGAAGGTGAAAGTCAAGCTTTCGCCTGTAGCCTCTAGAGGTTCTCTAAAGGTTGGATGTTTCTCTGGATAATCTGTTGTAGAGAGGAGGAGAGCTTGGTACCAAAGCCAATGTCTGAGACAGGGAACCAGCTCAGCACCAGTGTCCTAGACAGTAGCGTCCGAGGCCCTGAAATAGGGGATAAACTCCTCGCTAATGTTGGAGGCTCTACAAGACAAGTGTGAGAGGCCCTGAAACAGGGGATAAACTCCACTCTGATGTCGGAGGCTCCGCAGAGACACAGGAGTGCAAAGCCCTGAATATGGGGTACGAGCCTAGTATCTGGTCCAGATTAATGGCAAACTGAGCGGCCATGAGCTGCAGCCAAAGAGCGCGGGATGCCCTAGTGAAGCATGCTTCTCACATCCTCTAGAGCTTTGAAGGTCAGTAGCCAGGTTTTAACCTAGCAGCTCTCCCCCCACTTTGTGTCTTTTTGCCCCATGTTGGCATTGTGTCCACAGTAGCATTTGCTTTTGGTAGAGTAGGGTTTGGCCAGAAAGGTTTAGTTTGACGCAGTTGGCCAGCTTAAACATGTATTGCAATATGTGTGAACTAAAAATCTCAATGTTTATGGCAAAGTTTGCTGGAAAGGATATATAGCAGTGTGCAGAGGGTTGTTCCTGGATCTTCCCATGTCTGTGTGGAGCACAAAGGTGCCATTTTACAAATGTGACAACGGTTGCACTGTAGGCCCTAGTGGAGCTCTGACAGAGTCCTCTTTGGGCTACTTGTTGGGATTTCTTGAAGGTGAAAGTCAAGCTTTCGCCTGTAGCCTCTAGAGGTTCTCTAAAGGTTGGATGTTTCTCTGGATAATCTGTTGTAGAGAGGAGGAGAGCTTGGTACCAAAGCCAATGTCTGAGACAGGGAACCAGCTCAGCACCAGTGTCCTAGACAGTAGCGTCCGAGGCCCTGAAATAGGGGATAAACTCCTCGCTAATGTTGGAGGCTCTACAAGACAAGTGTGAGAGGCCCTGAAACAGGGGATAAACTCCACTCTGATGTCGGAGGCTCCGCAGAGACACAGGAGTGCAAAGCCCTGAATATGGGGTACGAGCCTAGTATCTGGTCCAGATTAATGGCAAACTGACCGGCCATGAGCTGCAGCCAAAGAGCGCGGGATGCCCTAGTGAAGCATGCTTCTCACATCCTCTAGAGCTTTGAAGGTCAGTAGCCAGGTTTTAACCTAGCAGCTCTCCCCCCACTTTGTGTCTTTTTGCCCCATGTTGGCATTGTGTCCACAGTAGCATTTGCTTTTGGTAGAGTAGGGTTTGGCCAGAAAGGTTTAGTTTGACGCAGTTGGCCAGCTTAAACATGTATTGCAATATGTGTGAACTAAAAATCTCAATGTTTATGGCAAAGTTTGCTGGAAAGGATATATAGCAGTGTGCAGAGGGTTGTTCCTGGATCTTCCCATGTCTGTGTGGAGCACAAAGGTGCCATTTTACAAATGTGACAACGGTTGCACTGTAGGCCCTAGTGGAGCTCTGACAGAGTCCTCTTTGGGCTACTTGTTGGGATTTCTTGAAGGTGAAAGTCAAGCTTTCGCCTGTAGCCTCTAGAGGTTCTCTAAAGGTTGGATGTTTCTCTGGATAATCTGTTGTAGAGAGGAGGAGAGCTTGGTACCAAAGCCAATGTCTGAGACAGGGAACCAGCTCAGCACCAGTGTCCTAGACAGTAGCGTCCTAGGCCCTGAAATAGGGGATAAACTCCTCGCTAATGTTGGAGGCTCTACAAGACAAGTGTGAGAGGCCCTGAAACAGGGGATAAACTCCACTCTGATGTCGGAGGCTCCGCAGAGACACAGGAGTGCAAAGCCCTGAATATGGGGTACGAGCCTAGTATCTGGTCCAGATTAATGGCAAACTGACCGGCCATGAGCTGCAGCCAAAGAGCGCGGGATGCCCTAGTGAAGCATGCTTCTCACATCCTCTAGAGCTTTGAAGGTCAGTAGCCAGGTTTTAACCTAGCAGCTCTCCCCCCACTTTGTGTCTTTTTGCCCCATGTTGGCATTGTGTCCACAGTAGCATTTGCTTTTGGTAGAGTAGGGTTTGGCCAGAAAGGTTTAGTTTGACGCAGTTGGCCAGCTTAAACATGTATTGCAATATGTGTGAACTAAAAATCTCAATGTTTATGGCAAAGTTTGCTGGAAAGGATATATAGCAGTGTGCAGAGGGTTGTTCCTGGATCTTCCCATGTCTGTGTGGAGCACAAAGGTGCCATTTTACAAATGTGACAACGGTTGCACTGTAGGCCCTAGTGGAGCTCTGACAGAGTCCTCTTTGGGCTACTTGTTGGGATTTCTTGAAGGTGAAAGTCAAGCTTTCGCCTGTAGCCTCTAGAGGTTCTCTAAAGGTTGGATGTTTCTCTGGATAATCTGTTGTAGAGAGGAGGAGAGCTTGGTACCAAAGCCAATGTCTGAGACAGGGAACCAGCTCAGCACCAGTGTCCTAGACAGTAGCGTCCGAGGCCCTGAAATAGGGGATAAACTCCTCGCTAATGTTGGAGGCTCTACAAGACAAGTGTGAGAGGCCCTGAAACAGGGGATAAACTCCACTCTGATGTCGGAGGCTCCGCAGAGACACAGGAGTGCAAAGCCCTGAATATGGGGTACGAGCCTAGTATCTGGTCCAGATTAATGGCAAACTGAGCGGCCATGAGCTGCAGCCAAAGAGCGCGGGATGCCCTAGTGAAGCATGCTTCTCACATCCTCTAGAGCTTTGAAGGTCAGTAGCCAGGTTTTAACCTAGCAGCTCTCCCCCCACTTTGTGTCTTTTTGCCCCATGTTGGCATTGTGTCCACAGTAGCATTTGCTTTTGGTAGAGTAGGGTTTGGCCAGAAAGGTTTAGTTTGACGCAGTTGGCCAGCTTAAACATGTATTGCAATATGTGTGAACTAAAAATCTCAATGTTTATGGCAAAGTTTGCTGGAAAGGATATATAGCAGTGTGCAGAGGGTTGTTCCTGGATCTTCCCATGTCTGTGTGGAGCACAAAGGTGCCATTTTACAAATGTGACAACGGTTGCACTGTAGGCCCTAGTGGAGCTCTGACAGAGTCCTCTTTGGGCTACTTGTTGGGATTTCTTGAAGGTGAAAGTCAAGCTTTCGCCTGTAGCCTCTAGAGGTTCTCTAAAGGTTGGATGTTTCTCTGGATAATCTGTTGTAGAGAGGAGGAGAGCTTGGTACCAAAGCCAATGTCTGAGACAGGGAACCAGCTCAGCACCAGTGTCCTAGACAGTAGCGTCCTAGGCCCTGAAATAGGGGATGAACTCCTCGCTAATGTTGGAGGCTCTACAAGACAAGTGTGAGAGGCCCTGAAACAGGGGATAAACTCCACTCTGATGTCGGAGGCTCCGCAGAGACACAGGAGTGCAAAGCCCTGAATATGGGGTACGAGCCTAGTATCTGGTCCAGATTAATGGCAAACTGACCGGCCATGAGCTGCAGCCAAAGAGCGCGGGATGCCCTAGTGAAGCATGCTTCTCACATCCTCTAGAGCTTTGAAGGTCAGTAGCAAGGTTTTAACCTAGCAGCTCTCCCCCCACTTTGTGTCTTTTTGCCCCATGTTGGCATTGTGTCCACAGTAGCATTTGCTTTTGGTAGAGTAGGGTTTGGCCAGAAAGGTTTAGTTTGACGCAGTTGGCCAGCTTAAACATGTATTGCAATATGTGTGAACTAAAAATCTCAATGTTTATGGCAAAGTTTGCTGGAAAGGATATATAGCAGTGTGCAGAGGGTTGTTCCTGGATCTTCCCATGTCTGTGTGGAGCACAAAGGTGCCATTTTACAAATGTGACAACGGTTGCACTGTAGGCCCTAGTGGAGCTCTGACAGAGTCCTCTTTGGGCTACTTGTTGGGATTTCTTGAAGGTGAAAGTCAAGCTTTCGCCTGTAGCCTCTAGAGGTTCTCTAAAGGTTGGATGTTTCTCTGGATAATCTGTTGTAGAGAGGAGGAGAGCTTGGTACCAAAGCCAATGTCTGAGACAGGGAACCAGCTCAGCACCAGTGTCCTAGACAGTAGCGTCCGAGGCCCTGAAATAGGGGATAAACTCCTCGCTAATGTTGGAAGCTCTACAAGACAAGTGTGAGAGGCCCTGAAACAGGGGATAAACTCCACTCTGATGTCGGAGGCTCCGCAGAGACACAGGAGTGCAAAGCCCTGAATATGGGGTACGAGCCTAGTATCTGGTCCAGATTAATGGCAAACTGACCGGCCATGAGCTGCAGCCAAAGAGCGCGGGATGCCCTAGTGAAGCATGCTTCTCACATCCTCTAGAGCTTTGAAGGTCAGTAGCCAGGTTTTAACCTAGCAGCTCTCCCCCCACTTTGTGTCTTTTTGCCCCATGTTGGCATTGTGTCCACAGTAGCATTTGCTTTTGGTAGAGTAGGGTTTGGCCAGAAAGGTTTAGTTTGACGCAGTTGGCCAGCTTAAACATGTATTGCAATATGTGTGAACTAAAAATCTCAATGTTTATGGCAAAGTTTGCTGGAAAGGATATATAGCAGTGTGCAGAGGGTTGTTCCTGGATCTTCCCATGTCTGTGTGGAGCACAAAGGTGCCATTTTACAAATGTGACAACGGTTGCACTGTAGGCCCTAGTGGAGCTCTGACAGAGTCCTCTTTGGGCTACTTGTTGGGATTTCTTGAAGGTGAAAGTCAAGCTTTCGCCTGTAGCCTCTAGAGGTTCTCTAAAGGTTGGATGTTTCTCTGGATAATCTGTTGTAGAGAGGAGGAGAGCTTGGTACCAAAGCCAATGTCTGAGACAGGGAACCAGCTCAGCACCAGTGTCCTAGACAGTAGCGTCCGAGGCCCTGAAATAGGGGATAAACTCCTCGCTAATGTTGGAGGCTCTACAAGACAAGTGTGAGAGGCCCTGAAACAGGGGATAAACTCCACTCTGATGTCGGAGGCTCCGCAGAGACACAGGAGTGCAAAGCCCTGAATATGGGGTACGAGCCTAGTATCTGGTCCAGATTAATGGCAAACTGAGCGGCCATGAGCTGCAGCCAAAGAGCGCGGGATGCCCTAGTGAAGCATGCTTCTCACATCCTCTAGAGCTTTGAAGGTCAGTAGCCAGGTTTTAACCTAGCAGCTCTCCCCCCACTTTGTGTCTTTTTGCCCCATGTTGGCATTGTGTCCACAGTAGCATTTGCTTTTGGTAGAGTAGGGTTTGGCCAGAAAGGTTTAGTTTGACGCAGTTGGCCAGCTTAAACATGTATTGCAATATGTGTGAACTAAAAATCTCAATGTTTATGGCAAAGTTTGCTGGAAAGGATATATAGCAGTGTGCAGAGGGTTGTTCCTGGATCTTCCCATGTCTGTGTGGAGCACAAAGGTGCCATTTTACAAATGTGACAACGGTTGCACTGTAGGCCCTAGTGGAGCTCTGACAGAGTCCTCTTTGGGCTACTTGTTGGGATTTCTTGAAGGTGAAAGTCAAGCTTTCGCCTGTAGCCTCTAGAGGTTCTCTAAAGGTTGGATGTTTCTCTGGATAATCTGTTGTAGAGAGGAGGAGAGCTTGGTACCAAAGCCAATGTCTGAGACAGGGAACCAGCTCAGCACCAGTGTCCTAGACAGTAGCGTCCTAGGCCCTGAAATAGGGGATAAACTCCTCGCTAATGTTGGAGGCTCTACAAGACAAGTGTGAGAGGCCCTGAAACAGGGGATAAACTCCACTCTGATGTCGGAGGCTCCGCAGAGACACAGGAGTGCAAAGCCCTGAATATGGGGTACGAGCCTAGTATCTGGTCCAGATTAATGGCAAACTGAGCGGCCATGAGCTGCAGCCAAAGAGCGCGGGATGCCCTAGTGAAGCATGCTTCTCACATCCTCTAGAGCTTTGAAGGTCAGTAGCCAGGTTTTAACCTAGCAGCTCTCCCCCCACTTTGTGTCTTTTTGCCCCATGTTGGCATTGTGTCCACAGTAGCATTTGCTTTTGGTAGAGTAGGGTTTGGCCAGAAAGGTTTAGTTTGACGCAGTTGGCCAGCTTAAACATGTATTGCAATATGTGTGAACTAAAAATCTCAATGTTTATGGCAAAGTTTGCTGGAAAGGATATATAGCAGTGTGCAGAGGGTTGTTCCTGGATCTTCCCATGTCTGTGTGGAGCACAAAGGTGCCATTTTACAAATGTGACAACGGTTGCACTGTAGGCCCTAGTGGAGCTCTGACAGAGTCCTCTTTGGGCTACTTGTTGGGATTTCTTGAAGGTGAAAGTCAAGCTTTCGCCTGTAGCCTCTAGAGGTTCTCTAAAGGTTGGATGTTTCTCTGGATAATCTGTTGTAGAGAGGAGGAGAGCTTGGTACCAAAGCCAATGTCTGAGACAGGGAACCAGCTCAGCACCAGTGTCCTAGACAGAAGCGTCCTAGGCCCTGAAATAGGGGATAAACTCCTCGCTAATGTTGGAGGCTCTACAAGACAAGTGTGAGAGGCCCTGAAACAGGGGATAAACTCCACTCTGATGTCGGAGGCTCCGCAGAGACACAGGAGTGCAAAGCCCTGAATATGGGGTACGAGCCTAGTATCTGGTCCAGATTAATGGCAAACTGACCGGCCATGAGCTGCAGCCAAAGAGCGCGGGATGCCCTAGTGAAGCATGTTTCTCACATCCTCTAGAGCTTTGAAGGTCAGTAGCCAGGTTTTAACCTAGCAGCTCTCCCCCCACTTTGTGTCTTTTTGCCCCATGTTGGCATTGTGTCCACAGTAGCATTTGCTTTTGGTAGAGTAGGGTTTGGCCAGAAAGGTTTAGTTTGACGCAGTTGGCCAGCTTAAACATGTATTGCAATATGTGTGAACTAAAAATCTCAATGTTTATGGCAAAGTTTGCTGGAAAGGATATATAGCAGTGTGCAGAGGGTTGTTCCTGGATCTTCCCATGTCTGTGTGGAGCACAAAGGTGCCATTTTACAAATGTGACAACGGTTGCACTGTAGGCCCTAGTGGAGCTCTGACAGAGTCCTCTTTGGGCTACTTGTTGGGATTTCTTGAAGGTGAAAGTCAAGCTTTCGCCTGTAGCCTCTAGAGGTTCTCTAAAGGTTGGATGTTTCTCTGGATAATCTGTTGTAGAGAGGAGGAGAGCTTGGTACCAAAGCCAATGTCTGAGACAGGGAACCAGCTCAGCACCAGTGTCCTAGACAGTAGCGTCCTAGGCCCTGAAATAGGGGATGAACTCCTCGCTAATGTTGGAGGCTCTACAAGACAAGTGTGAGAGGCCCTGAAACAGGGGATAAACTCCACTCTGATGTCGGAGGCTCCGCAGAGATACAGGAGTGCAAAGCCCTGAATATGGGGTACGAGCCTAGTATCTGGTCCAGATTAATGGCAAACTGACCGGCCATGAGCTGCAGCCAAAGAGCGCGGGATGCCCTAGTGAAGCATGCTTCTCACATCCTCTAGAGCTTTGAAGGTCAGTAGCCAGGTTTTAACCTAGCAGCTCTCCCCCCACTTTGTGTCTTTTTGCCCCATGTTGGCATTGTGTCCACAGTAGCATTTGCTTTTGGTAGAGTAGGGTTTGGCCAGAAAGGTTTAGTTTGACGCAGTTGGCCAGCTTAAACATGTATTGCAATATGTGTGAACTAAAAATCTCAATGTTTATGGCAAAGTTTGCTGGAAAGGATATATAGCAGTGTGCAGAGGGTTGTTCCTGGATCTTCCCATGTCTGTGTGGAGCACAAAGGTGCCATTTTACAAATGTGACAACGGTTGCACTGTAGGCCCTAGTGGAGCTCTGACAGAGTCCTCTTTGGGCTACTTGTTGGGATTTCTTGAAGGTGAAAGTCAAGCTTTCGCCTGTAGCCTCTAGAGGTTCTCTAAAGGTTGGATGTTTCTCTGGATAATCTGTTGTAGAGAGGAGGAGAGCTTGGTACCAAAGCCAATGTCTGAGACAGGGAACCAGCTCAGCACCAGTGTCCTAGACAGTAGCGTCCGAGGCCCTGAAATAGGGGATAAACTCCTCGCTAATGTTGGAGGCTCTACAAGACAAGTGTGAGAGGCCCTGAAACAGGGGATAAACTCCACTCTGATGTCGGAGGCTCCGCAGAGACACAGGAGTGCAAAGCCCTGAATATGGGGTACGAGCCTAGTATCTGGTCCAGATTAATGGCAAACTGAGCGGCCATGAGCTGCAGCCAAAGAGCGCGGGATGCCCTAGTGAAGCATGCTTCTCACATCCTCTAGAGCTTTGAAGGTCAGTAGCCAGGTTTTAACCTAGCAGCTCTCCCCCCACTTTGTGTCTTTTTGCCCCATGTTGGCATTGTGTCCACAGTAGCATTTGCTTTTGGTAGAGTAGGGTTTGGCCAGAAAGGTTTAGTTTGACGCAGTTGGCCAGCTTAAACATGTATTGCAATATGTGTGAACTAAAAATCTCAATGTTTATGGCAAAGTTTGCTGGAAAGGATATATAGCAGTGTGCAGAGGGTTGTTCCTGGATCTTCCCATGTCTGTGTGGAGCACAAAGGTGCCATTTTACAAATGTGACAACGGTTGCACTGTAGGCCCTAGTGGAGCTCTGACAGAGTCCTCTTTGGGCTACTTGTTGGGATTTCTTGAAGGTGAAAGTCAAGCTTTCGCCTGTAGCCTCTAGAGGTTCTCTAAAGGTTGGATGTTTCTCTGGATAATCTGTTGTAGAGAGGAGGAGAGCTTGGTACCAAAGCCAATGTCTGAGACAGGGAACCAGCTCAGCACCAGTGTCCTAGACAGTAGCGTCCTAGGCCCTGAAATAGGGGATAAACTCCTCGCTAATGTTGGAGGCTCTACAAGACAAGTGTGAGAGGCCCTGAAACAGGGGATAAACTCCACTCTGATGTCGGAGGCTCCGCAGAGACACAGGAGTGCAAAGCCCTGAATATGGGGTACGAGCCTAGTATCTGGTCCAGATTAATGGCAAACTGACCGGCCATGAGCTGCAGCCAAAGAGCGCGGGATGCCCTAGTGAAGCATGCTTCTCACATCCTCTAGAGCTTTGAAGGTCAGTAGCCAGGTTTTAACCTAGCAGCTCTCCCCCCACTTTGTGTCTTTTTGCCCCATGTTGGCATTGTGTCCACAGTAGCATTTGCTTTTGGTAGAGTAGGGTTTGGCCAGAAAGGTTTAGTTTGACGCAGTTGGCCAGCTTAAACATGTATTGCAATATGTGTGAACTAAAAATCTCAATGTTTATGGCAAAGTTTGCTGGAAAGGATATATAGCAGTGTGCAGAGGGTTGTTCCTGGATCTTCCCATGTCTGTGTGGAGCACAAAGGTGCCATTTTACAAATGTGACAACGGTTGCACTGTAGGCCCTAGTGGAGCTCTGACAGAGTCCTCTTTGGGCTACTTGTTGGGATTTCTTGAAGGTGAAAGTCAAGCTTTCGCCTGTAGCCTCTAGAGGTTCTCTAAAGGTTGGATGTTTCTCTGGATAATCTGTTGTAGAGAGGAGGAGAGCTTGGTACCAAAGCCAATGTCTGAGACAGGGAACCAGCTCAGCACCAGTGTCCTAGACAGTAGCGTCCGAGGCCCTGAAATAGGGGATAAACTCCTCGCTAATGTTGGAGGCTCTACAAGACAAGTGTGAGAGGCCCTGAAACAGGGGATAAACTCCACTCTGATGTCGGAGGCTCCGCAGAGACACAGGAGTGCAAAGCCCTGAATATGGGGTACGAGCCTAGTATCTGGTCCAGATTAATGGCAAACTGAGCGGCCATGAGCTGCAGCCAAAGAGCGCGGGATGCCCTAGTGAAGCATGCTTCTCACATCCTCTAGAGCTTTGAAGGTCAGTAGCCAGGTTTTAACCTAGCAGCTCTCCCCCCACTTTGTGTCTTTTTGCCCCATGTTGGCATTGTGTCCACAGTAGCATTTGCTTTTGGTAGAGTAGGGTTTGGCCAGAAAGGTTTAGTTTGACGCAGTTGGCCAGCTTAAACATGTATTGCAATATGTGTGAACTAAAAATCTCAATGTTTATGGCAAAGTTTGCTGGAAAGGATATATAGCAGTGTGCAGAGGGTTGTTCCTGGATCTTCCCATGTCTGTGTGGAGCACAAAGGTGCCATTTTACAAATGTGACAACGGTTGCACTGTAGGCCCTAGTGGAGCTCTGACAGAGTCCTCTTTGGGCTACTTGTTGGGATTTCTTGAAGGTGAAAGTCAAGCTTTCGCCTGTAGCCTCTAGAGGTTCTCTAAAGGTTGGATGTTTCTCTGGATAATCTGTTGTAGAGAGGAGGAGAGCTTGGTACCAAAGCCAATGTCTGAGACAGGGAACCAGCTCAGCACCAGTGTCCTAGACAGTAGCGTCCTAGGCCCTGAAATAGGGGATGAACTCCTCGCTAATGTTGGAGGCTCTACAAGACAAGTGTGAGAGGCCCTGAAACGGGATAAACTCCACTCTGATGTCGGAGGCTCCGCAGAGACACAGGAGTGCAAAGCCCTGAATATGGGGTACGAGCCTAGTATCTGGTCCAGATTAATGGCAAACTGACCGGCCATGAGCTGCAGCCAAAGAGCGCGGGATGCCCTAGTGAAGCATGCTTCTCACATCCTCTAGAGCTTTGAAGGTCAGTAGCCAGGTTTTAACCTAGCAGCTCTCCCCCCACTTTGTGTCTTTTTGCCCCATGTTGGCATTGTGTCCACAGTAGCATTTGCTTTTGGTAGAGTAGGGTTTGGCCAGAAAGGTTTAGTTTGACGCAGTTGGCCAGCTTAAACATGTATTGCAATATGTGTGAACTAAAAATCTCAATGTTTATGGCAAAGTTTGCTGGAAAGGATATATAGCAGTGTGCAGAGGGTTGTTCCTGGATCTTCCCATGTCTGTGTGGAGCACAAAGGTGCCATTTTACAAATGTGACAACGGTTGCACTGTAGGCCCTAGTGGAGCTCTGACAGAGTCCTCTTTGGGCTACTTGTTGGGATTTCTTGAAGGTGAAAGTCAAGCTTTCGCCTGTAGCCTCTAGAGGTTCTCTAAAGGTTGGATGTTTCTCTGGATAATCTGTTGTAGAGAGGAGGAGAGCTTGGTACCAAAGCCAATGTCTGAGACAGGGAACCAGCTCAGCACCAGTGTCCTAGACAGTAGCGTCCTAGGCCCTGAAATAGGGGATGAACTCCTCGCTAATGTTGGAGGCTCTACAAGACAAGTGTGAGAGGCCCTGAAACAGGGGATAAACTCCACTCTGATGTCGGAGGCTCCGCAGAGACACAGGAGTGCAAAGCCCTGAATATGGGGTACGAGCCTAGTATCTGGTCCAGATTAATGGCAAACTGACCGGCCATGAGCTGCAGCCAAAGAGCGCGGGACACCTCCAGCACTGTGGCAGGGGGGACACCTCCAATACTCGGACAGTGGGGACACCTCCAGCACTGGGGCAGGGGGGGCACCTCCAATACTCTGACAGTGGGGACACCTCCAGCACTGGGTCAGTGGGGACACCTCCAGCACTGGGGCAGGGGGGACACCTCCAATACTCGGACAGTGGGGACACCTCCAGCACTGGAGTAGAGGGGACACCTCCAATACTCGGACAGTGGGGACACCTCCAGCACTGGGGCAGGGGGGACACCTCCAATACTCGTTCAGTGGGGACACCTCCAGCACTGGGGCAGGGGGGACACCTCCAGCACTGGGGCAGGTGGCACACCTCCAGCACTGGGGCAGGGGAACACCTCCAATACTCGGACAGTGGGGACACCTCCAGCACTGGGGCAGGGGGGACACCTCCAATACTCGGATAGTGGGGAAATCTCCAGCACTGTGGCAGGGGGGGCACCTGACACCTCCATCATGGGGAATACCTCCAGCACAGGGGCAGGGGGGACACCTCCAATACTCGGAAAGTGGGGACATCTCCAGCACTGGGGCAGGGGTGGCACCTGACACCTCCAGCAGGGGGGATACCTCCAGCACTGGGGCTGGGGGGGGCACCTTTAATACCAGGGGCCACTCCAGTACTGGGGGGGGCAGCGGCCACCTCCAATGCTGCAAAAGGGGTGGACACTGCCAAATCCAGGACAGAGGGGATACCTTCAATATGGGGAAAGAGGGGACACCTTCAAAACTGGGAAGGGGGGGGGGGGACATGGAACATCTGACAGCTCTAATACCAGGACACATCCAATTCCAGGGGCCACCTCTCCAGTACACCAGGATGGGGGGGACACTTGACACCTTCACAACCAGGACAGGGGGCAGATCCCCTCCAGTACACGGGGGCGATATTGGACACCTGAGATAATAGGACAAGGATAACATCTCCAATACCAGGGTGGAGGGGGACCTGACGTCTCTTAATACTGCAATGGTGGGGAGGTGGAGGAACATTCAACACCAGGGAGACAACACTTCCAGTACTGTGATGGAGGGGACACCTCCAATACTGGGGCAGGGTAGAAAAGTGATAACTCTAATACCAGGGGGATACCACCATTATTGGGACGGGGGCATCTGATACATCCAGTAATGGAATGGGGGAGGGGGCGGCATTTTAAATATCACAGAGACACTGCCATTTCTTGGGTGGGAGGTTCCCCACCAATACCTGGATGGGGGAAGGTGGTACACCACCAATACCAGGAACTCTCTAACACCAGGGAGACACCTCCAGTACTAGGATGGAGGGGACACCTAACACTAGGGGCACACTTCTAATACTAGGATCCCTCCCAACACCAGGGAGACACCTCCAATACAAGGACAAATGGGACACTGCCAACACCAGGACAAGGGGTAGGGACACCTGACACCTCCAGTACCTGGATACGGGGTAATATCTGACACCTCCAATACAAAGGGGACCCCTATAGGACTGCTACTAATGATTGTTTTCATAATCGATTAGTTGGCCAATTATTGCTTTGATTAATCAGATAAAAAAAAAACCTTGACAAAAGTGTGGTGTATAATTTAGTTAGTATGTAAAGTTTAAAATAGACAATTTCTTGGATATCAATATGCAGTGGTAAATATAAATAACCAGCTATGTGGTTAAGGAACAAGATATCTTATCCACTCTGAGAATGACAGAAGAGACTTATATACTATTAGAGGTTGAATCTGGTACATATCAGACTCCATTTTTATTTAACCACTTCAAGTCCGGACACTTTTGCCCCCTTCCTGTCCAGGCCAATTTTCAGCTTTCAGCGCTATCATATTTTGAATGACAATTGCGTGGTCATGCAACACTGTACCCATATGAATGTTTTTTAGCATTTTTTTGAGACCAATAAAGCTTTATTTTGGTGGTATTTATTCACCACTTGGATTTTTTTTGTTTTGCTATGTAAATGAAAAAGTCCAAAAATTTTGAGTGTTTTTCTTATAAAATTTTTCAAATAAATATTTCATCATAAATCTTGGCCAAAATTTATTTTGTTATCTTTTTAGTAAAAAAAAGCCAAATTAGTTTATAACCAAAAATTATCATTTTAAAAATTTTTTTACATTTTTTTATTTTTTTTTTTGCATACTGTCACTCTAGCAGTACAGTGTCACCATGGTGACACTGTACTACTTGTGGGGGATGATTTTTTATTTTTTTGTTTACATTGATTGCTTTTATACCCATAAAGGCTGTAAAAGCAATCATTTCTCCGTCTCTCTGACTACATTCTTGCATCCATTGAGAACTACTGTGTGAGCTGTGATTGGTCCCAGCTTGTCACATGGTACAAGGCTGTTCACAACAGCCTTGTACCATGTGATCTCTGTGATCATTCACAGATTTCACACGTAGTAAGCAATGATGTCAGAAGTGACATCTTACTTACTCCTAGATTGTTAGCTCCGTGGAGCAGTGCCCTCGAACCCCTCGTGTATTGTATTGTTACTGTACCCCACTATAATGTACAGCGCTGAGCAAACTCTTAGCGCTATATAAATACTGTATAGTAATAATACTTTGCATGTGATCACTGATTGGCCAAGCAGTGATCACATGATCGGGACCTCGCACAGAGGTTCCGTATGACGATCGGTGTTTCACTGTGTCCGGAGGACACAGCGGGCACCGGATCGTGGTGCTGTGCTATCCCAGGGAGCGCGCAAAAGCAGGGGGCGGGGAGGCCGTTTATAACCGGCCACTCGACCTTGCACTACCACAGTCCTGCCATTTATATACAACAGTGATCCTTAGTAGTGCCTGCTGAGCTCAATGTGGTGAAATTCCTGCTGCAGCATGTGTACTTCCCTGACTGCTGCGCTCCCAGCTTAAGGGGGAACAGTTGAGGGGTGGTAAAAATTTGACTCAACCGTAGCATTCCCCAACCCCCCCAGTGTAAATACACCATTACCACACCAGTGCAGCCAGTCAGTGTCCCTGAACATCGCTATGTCACATCTGCCCCAGTGTTGACGTAAGGTTTTGTTCACAAGGGGCTTATCGATGCATACCTTGTGCAAGGGCCATGTTTACCTGCACAGGTGCTCTGTGCATCCCATGCAGGCAGTCACATTGATTATTGGGACACAACAGCTGCATGGACACAGCCGCTTTTCCCAATCCAACATCAGTGCAGGTGCATGTCCCCGAAATCACTGTCTGCATTTGGGGCTGTACACCTGCAAGGATGTCAAACTGGGAGCAGGTGTTCTGTGCATCCCCATGCAGGCAGTCCTATTCGTTTGGGCGTTTCTGCTGTCCTTGTGCTCCAGGGCCTACATAAATGAGAGAGGTAGTGAGGAAATGAGATGCCTAATTTACACCCTTATAAAGCTTGAAGGTTCTACTTTGATTTTGGGCCCCCCCCCATGTGGGTAAGTTGTGAAAACGTCTCATGCATGTGCTATCCCCATACTAAGGAGGAGAAGCAGAATGTGTTGAGGTGTAATTGTAAGTGTGCCCATGCTGCTTATGTGAAAAAACTTTTTAAAATGACAACTTGGGGAAATGGTTTTTTTTTCTTTCATTTTCTGAACAATTACAACTTCAAAAATGTTACTATGCCTCTTACTAAATACCTTGGACTGTCTGATTTAAAATGAAAAAAAGGGTAATTTGGGGGGTATTTGTACTGTCCTAGCATTTTAGGGCCTCAAGAAATGAGTTGGGCAGTCAGTACATCAGAATTGATCATTTTATGGATATACAGTATATACCATAGTTTGTATGTAGTAGAATGTATTTTGGCCCACATTTATGAAGAAATATTCTTGGCAAAACTTTACAGACAGGAAATGAAGAAATGGCAAAAAACTTTTTTCCATTTTATATAGCGCAAAAAACAAAACAAAAAAAACAGTTGTGACTAAATGACTTAATACCACCAAAAGAAAGCTCTATCTGTCTCACAGATTGATATAAATTTCATATGGGTACAGTGTTGCATGACTGAGTAATTGTCATTCAAAGTACGACAGCGCTGAAATCTGAAAAATGGCCTGGGCAGGAAGGGGGTGAAACAGTCTGGTGTTCAAGCAGATAAAAAGTGTAACGTTTTGTATCTATAGTTGCTGCACTAAGCAAGAAAACTGTAAGATATAGAAACACAATTTATTTCCTACTGTAGCAAACCACTGGGCTGATTATTTTAAGTGACTTCTTATTTCTTTGCAGTTTTTTGGGAATATGGCTGCTAATCCTGAAAACGCTCAATTCTTGCCTTTACTAGAAACCTTGGAAGACACATCTACCTCACATACAGAACAGACAGATGCTTATCTTGCAATTGCAAAGTGAGTACAATTGCATTTTGGAGCTAGAAACATTCCAGATTGTTGCGGTGCAGAATATTGCAGTGGATGCAGGAATTGATTTACTAAGGAATACCTAGCCAATAAATGTTAGTGAACAAGGGGAGCTGTTTTCACTCAATACCAACTTTTCTAGTTGAACAGCCTATTCTTAAAGTGCATCTAAGCCACAAAAAAATGAATATATTGCAGCTTTCTAGTCCTTAGATGTGGCTGCACTAGTTTTCTTCCTTTATTTTTTCCCTGATGATCCTCCAGTAACAAAACTGCCGTAGGATGACAATGCCTACTCTTCCTTTTGTATCAGCAGAAACAAGACAGGACTACAGAATGCTGTCCTTCTCTTATTGTACATACCGGAGGGGAGTGCTTCTGTACACCTTAGAGATAATAGTTAGCAGAGTGCACAGTAAGTTATCAGCTCACGAGATTTCTAACAAGATCAACAGGTATTTTTTGCACTTATCAAGCAGATATAACAAAACCCTTTCAGGCTGAATTCACACTAGAGCGGACAGCTGCCAGAGTGCTTTACCTCTTTGGCAAGCAAATTCAGCTAAAACAACCCCATGGTGTATAATCTTCCATTCTGATCTTTAGAACTATTTAGTGGTGAATATTCCTTCAAGTAGAACATTATATTCCACAATAAAATATTTAGGGTAATGTATATCAGTTTGTGTGTAATAATTTGACATTTGTCCTCTTTGTAGCCGTCTTAGTGGAGAAGATGGGAAAGTTTTCAATGTCTTGGTTGGAAAGCAGTTCTCTCGTCTCTTTGAAGTTTTTAAGGTGAGAAGGATAAAAGTCTTACCTTTTGTGTATGATTTATCTTAACATAAAATGTGTGATTATTGGGGATGAGCGATTAAAGCTGATCTCCAGGTTTTAGTGAACTTTGAATAGTTTGGACCAAGCTAGTCCAAATGTACTGTTTACATCATTAACAGATGCAGCACCTCTATAAACTGTATGTAGCATCAGCTACATATGCGTTGCTGTGTTCAGGCTATGGGACTATGAATGAATACAAAGGTTCCTCAGGCTGAGGTGGAGACTGTGAGGGCACCCAACCGCCTGTGAATGGCTGAGCAGCACTCAGTCCAATTTGACAGCTGCTGGAACACAGTGCTGTATGTGGCTGAGACGACATACCTGTTTATACAGTGCTCACATCCACTTCATCTGTTAAGTGAAGTAAATTTGTTTATGCCAGCTTGGTCCAAATGACTTAAGTTCACTGAAATCTGCAGTTAGATTTGAATTCACCTATAGTTGACACCCATACATTTTTGCGGAAAATCTCTCATGCAAGAATAGGGATCGTACTTGAGATTAGTAGTCATAGGTCTAATTTCTGGCTAACTGCATTCATAGTACATTTTAAGGTCTTAACAGGCGTAGGGTAACATGCATGCATCAGCAATCATTGGAAAATAGACATCTAAATGTCTGACCAGCATTTGTGCTGCCTTAATGTAATCTAGTGCTTCACCTTGCAAATAAGCCCTATAATTGAAGTAAGAAACTACATTTCCCAGCATGCAATGCAGCATTTCTGCATAGTGGGTGTGTCTCATGGGCGTGTCCTTGTTTTTGTGAGCAAACTGTCTACATGTGATCTGCTCTGATGGGCAGGGATTGGAGTGCAGAGAGGGTCTGTTGTCGTGACATACGACACTGTCGTGTTCTCAGGGTATTCTGGGGAAGCAGAAGTGTAGTCATTGCACTCAAATCCTGAAAAAAAAACAACAGGTTTTAATAGTACAGCGGGTAAAATAAGTATTGAAAACGTCACCGTTTTTCTAGGTAAATATATATCTAAAGGTGCTATTGACATAAAATTTTCCTGAGTCATCTTCTAGGACAGCTTCACTTGAGAGATAGGGCTCCTCCCAGGAAACACCCGCTCCACCTTTTCCCCTTTATAAGTATCCTCTCTCCCAGTGGGCCCTCAGTATTAGTGTTTCCTCCGGCCAGGACGGAGCTACGCCCGGTTTGTTATTTTTTCCCCGGCTGCCTGGCGAGGTACAGAGGGCCCCTGGCTGAGGCCCCCCCTTCCTCCTTTCTCTAAGGATGGCAGGGACCTTGTGGGGGGGTTTTCATCCAGGCTCATCCTATGGACAGACCCTTCGGGGTGGGGGTGACAGACCCCGGATGGTCCCAGCGGGGCTCTCCAGGGGGGTAGAGCCCGCTCCGCCGACCTGGGCAGTGGTGCCTTTCCCTGGGGGGGCTGAGGTAAGTCCTACCTGTTCCAGGATCCCGGCAGCATGGCCAGGGGGTGAGGCTGTCGGGGTCAGGATGCCGCAAACACGTCACTTCCGGGCACGGGACGGCGTCACTTCCGGCGCAGGAAGCATGGAGCAGCGGCCGCCATGTTGGAAATGGGCGGCGGACCGCGGAACGAGCCCACACCACGGCCGCTTCTCCACCTGCGGCCGTGAGAGGAAGGTCGGCGCGCAGGGATCCCAGGGAGGGGGCGGAGCCCGCCAAACCCTGAAAAATCGCCGCACTGAGGAGGAGTTCGCGGCAGGATGGAGGCAGATCTGTCTGGGCCGGGGGAATCCTGCGGCAAGGTATTTGGCCGCCACTCACCCCCTCCCCCTTCCCCCCCTCCCCCCTCTGGGACCCTTGGGCACCCCCACACTCATCTCCCCCCCCCCCCCCACTGCTGACTTTTTAGGGTGTTGGGGGAGTGCACGGGGGGCAATCCCTGGGGGGGGAGCCTCCGCGGTTGATGAATACCTATGTCTTCTTGTCCCCAGATGGGCCCACAGGAGGAGGATAGAGGGGAAAGAGAAGCTCCTTGCGAGCTGAAAAAGAAATGCGCCACTTGCAGAAAGAGGCTGGCGAGTTCCTGACGGAAGCAACTCTGCCAAGACTGCATAGATAAGCTTATCAAAAAGGAGTCTGGGTCCCTCTTTAAGGATTTCTTACAGAACATGATGCAAGATATGTCCAAGACTTTTCAGAGCTTTAGGGAGCAGAAGCAGGGACCGGCCCAGGACGAGCCCCAACCGGGCACTTCAGGCAATGCCCAGGGGGGGAAAAAAGAGGAAGGACCAGGTAACTGTCGCAAGGGGAGCCGAACCATTGAGTACTTCAGACTCGGAGGAAGACGAGGTCGAGGATCATGACCCAAAAGCACAAAGATTCCTTTTTCAGGCAGAAGACACGGAGGGCCTTCTGAAAGTGATCTACGAGACTCTGGATCTGGAGGAGGAACAGCAGGACCCCTCTCTCCATGACCAGCTGTACGCAGGGCTACAAAGAGCAGCCGCACATTCCCAGTGCACTCTGCCCTATGGTCCACTATCAGGAGGGAATGGGAAGAGCCGGAGAAAAAGGCTTTCTTTCCCAAGAACCTTAAGAGGCGATTCCCGTTCAAGGAAGAAGACGCTTCCGTGTGGGAAATCTGCCCGAAGCCAGATGCCCCCCTTTCTAGAATCTCGAAAGCGATGGACCTGTCCTTCGAGGACAGCGGGTCCCTGAATGACCCAATGGATGGACTGGAAAGCGGATACATTCCTGAGGAGAGCATGGGAAGCATCCGCGGTGAATTTCAAGCCAGCAGTTGCGACGACGTGTGTCTCCAGAACTTTGGATGTATGGTTGGGGCAGCTCCGCTCGCACCTGGAACAAGGCACCCCGGCGGAGGAAATCCTGAAGTCGCTGCCTGTACTGGAAAAAGCGGTGGCTTTTATTGCAGACGCATCAGCAGAAACTATCAGATTCTTAGCTAGATCAACGGCGCTCATAAATTCCGCGAAAAGAGCTATCTAGCTAAAGTCTTTGCAGGGGGACCTTGCCTCTAAGTCCAAACTCTGCGGTCTGCCCTTCGAGGGAAAACTCCTCTTCGGGCCGGAACTAACTTCGGTCCTGGAAAGGTCGGCCGATAAAAAAAAGAAGAGCTTTCCAGTCCCCAGCAGGCAAGTAGGACGAAAGGGGTTTCTCCTCAACAGGCAGTACACGATGATTTCAAAGCCAGCGCACAGGCTGGGGCGCAAGGAGGGGCAGGAACGAGTCAAGGGGAAGGGGAGGTTTCCTCTTCAACCCCAACCAGAATAGACCCAAGACCCAGCCCAAGTGACTGGAGAAGCCAGGTGGGAGGAAGGCTGGGGCACTTCCACACACAATGGCTGAAGATCACCCAGAACACTTACATTCTAGAGGCCGTTCGCAGAGGTTACAAAATAGAGTTTTTAAGGCCCCCCCCTCAAAGATTCTTCGCAACACCCCTGCCAAGGGACAGGGAGAAGGCAGATGCATTGGTGGACCTCCTGGAAGGGATGCTCAGGCAGAATGTGATTTGCCAGCTGGAGGAGGAAGAGAAGGGAAGTGGGTTCTTCTCCCATTTCTTCCTAAGGAAGAAGTCGTCCGGTACCTACAGGATGATACTAAATCTGAAGAAGGTAAACAAGTTCGTGAGACCCAAGAAGTTCTGCATGGAGACCTTATACACGGTAAAAGAACTCTTGTCGCCAGGAGCATTCATGGCCTCAATAGATTTGAAAGATGCATATCTGCACGTCCCGATAAGGGAGGAATCGAGGAAGTTCCTGAGGTTTGCGCTGGAAGGCGCAAAAAGAACGATTCTGTTTCAGTTCAATGCACTCCCCTTTGGCCTGTCATCAGCTCCAAGGATATTTACCAAGATCCTGGCGGAACCCCTAAGAGTCTTGAGGCTGGAAGGAATAAATATCATCCCCTACTTGGACGACCTGCTTCTATTTTCAGATACAGAAAGAGGCCTGAGGTCCCATGTCGAACGCACAATATCTTTTCTAGAGAGCTTGGGGTGGTTGATGAACGAGGAAAAATCACAGCTAGTACCCTCCAGGAGGATCACGTACTTGGGGTACATCCTGGACTCCGCAAATGCTTGCTCATACCTGACAACGGAAAAAGCTCTCAAACTGCAGCAAGACACGAGAGCCTTCCAAAGGATGTCGACCTGCACAGTAAGGACCACAATGAAGCTAGTCGGGAGCATGACAGCCGCAATGCCAGGGGTGCAATGGGCACAGCTCCACTCCAGGGTACTACAGAATCACACCCTCTCCCACTGAGATGGCAGCCAAGCAGGTCTGAATTCCAGGATCTGCCTCACGCACAAGGTGAGGGAATCACTAAGGTGGTGGGGGAACATCCACACCTTGGAGGCGGGAAGGAAATGGAAGCAAGCCAGCCCAGTGAGGATCACCACGGATGCAAGCATGACCAGGTGGGTTGCTCATATGGGAGACTGCCTAGCCCAGGGCAGATGGGATGCAGAAAATTCAAGGAAATCATCGAACTACAAGGAGCTGTCGGCAATCTTCAAAGCTCTTACGGCTTTTCAGGAGAGGATAGAGGGGAGAGAAGTCCAGATTCTATCCAACAACACAACGGCAGTAGCATACTTGAACAGGCAGGGGGGCACGAGGTCCCCGAGGCTGATGGAATTGGCAGGAACCCTCCTGACCTGTGCAGAGAGGAACCTAGAGTCCATCACTGCGGTGCATCTAAAAGGGAATCTGAACCAGTTGGCGGACCAGTTGAGTCGGAAAGAGGTCACCCAGACAGAATGGTGCCTCAGCTGTCCAGCATTCAATCAAATATGCGCCAGATGGGGCACCCCCTCTACGGATCTCTTCGCCAACAGCCAAAATGTGAAGCTGGAGAGATACTTCTGCCTGCAGAAGGACCCCAGGAGTGCAGGGATAGACGCGCTAGCCCAGCATTGGGAAGGAAACCTCCTCTATGCCTTTCCTCCGTTCAGATTATTACCAAAGGTGGTACAGAAGATCCAGTCTTCTCAAGCCACGGTCATCCTGATTGCACCATTTTGGCCCAAAAGATCATGGTTCTCCCGGCTGAGGGAACTAAGCTTAACAGACCCATGGATGATACACCTTCACACGATTTACTTGCCCAAGGGGGAGTGCTACATCCTCACCCAGAAAAGCTGTCCCTAGCAGCGTGGCTTCTGAACGGGACAGGCTAGTGAAGAAGGGACTGTCTGAAAGAGTGGTCGCCAACATCTTGGACGGAAGGAAGAAATCAACAAACGCCATATATGATAAAGTCTGGAAGAAATTTTCCGCCTGGAAGGACAGGAACGAGGAACCCGGGCTCCCATCTTGCATACAATGCTTGAATTCCTCCAAGCCGGGGCGGATAAGAACCTGGCCGCTAATACCCTTAAAGTGCAGGTAGCGGCTTTGTCAAGCTTTCTGGAGTTGAGGTTGGCGGCAGACCCGTTGATAATCAGGTTCCTGAGGGCTATCTCCAGGCGCCGAGCCCCGTCCACATCGAAGTACCCCACATGGGACCTGGGCACGGTCCTGAAGAGCGTGCCTCCCCCGGACAGATCTGCAGAGCCGCAACGTGGTCCAGTTTCGCCAACTTTGCTAAGCACTACAGATTGGATCTGATTGGCAGCAATGACCAGGCGTTCGGCAGGAAGGTCCTACAAGCAAGGGGCCCACCCTAATGTATGTATTTCTATTCAACTCCTCTCAAGTGAAGCTGTCCTAGAAGATGACACGGGAAAACGCAGTTATTTACCTGTTAACTGTATTTCCAGGAATCTTCTAGGACAGCATAACTCCCTCCCGATTGCTGTGTGATTATGTACTGATGTCTAGGTATGTTATGAACCTGTGATGGGTTGTCTCTATTACCGTTTTTTATTTTATGCTTTCTCCTAGGCCTTCGGTCATATTCTTATACTGAGGGCCCACTGGGAGAGAGGATACTTATAAAGGGGAAAAGGTGGAGCGGGTGTTTCCTGGGAGGAGCCCTATCTCTCAAGTGAAGCTGTCCTAGAAGATTCCTGGAAATACAGTTAACAGGTAAATAACTGCATTTTCACTACATGTCAGTAATAATCCGTGCATACAAAAAAAAATAAATACTTCATCCAAAATCCTTGTTGGTAATGACAGCTTCAAGATGCCTCCTATATGGAGAAACTAGTCGCATTGCATTGCTCACGTGTGATTTTTGGCCCATTCTTCCACACAAACGGTCTTCTAATCTTGAAGGTTCTGTGGGCCTCTTCTGTGAACTCTGATCTTTAGTTCTTTCCATAGATTTCCATAGGACTGTGTGTGTAAATCGCACACGTTCCCGCAGCCGCACAAAAAGTGTGTTGCTTTAAGGAAAGTGGTGTCAAAGCACCATGTGATTTCTGTGCGTCCATGTTTTTAAAAAAGATTGCAGGAAACGCAGCTGTGCCCTTGCAAACGTGACACGCAGAACTGCGAAGTTGTGGAACCTACGCTTAATGATTAAGCTGCTTTTTAAGACCCGTGAGCTGTACTTAAAGCTATGGGGCTTTAAATTATTAATCTGCTAATTTTTCTTGCTTTTTAAAATTGAATTTAAAGATTGCCTCAATTAAAATAAAAAAAAAAGCAGTCCAGGTTATAGGCCATTTTATCTATTCTGTTCTCAGTTTAATTCTGTCTGATCCAGGCTGCGTAATTCCATGAATTCTGAGCCTGCAACATTGCAGCAGATTGCTGCGATTTTAGTTCCACCATTCCTCCCAAGCTCTTTCCATTCCTGTATTTTCCAGTTTAGGCACGTACTGTATGGCAGTGCTGTGCAAGTACCATTGATACTACTGTATATTACAATTGAGACTCTAAAAAGGTGACCACCGATAGTTGTAAAGCTTTCCACACACATTACAATCTTATTGTAGGGTCTGGGGTTTGATGGAACATTGTAGACTGAAATATCCTGAGGAGCTGACCAGGGGTCTTTCGTTTCCACTGAAAAAGAGAGGGAGGTGGGAGAGCCCTTATCGTGTACTAAATTCAGAAACAAGGGTAAAACGGTTCCACAATAAAAAGAAAAAGGTCAAAATGGACTTGCAGCTGTTGACTGGTCACCCAGCAAGGGGGGTGGGGGACATGCAGCATTCCTAGTGCACAGTGTGGACACGGCCTATGCCTCGGGCATTCCCGTTCTGTGGGGGTTCTCAGGTGGGTGAACGCATTGATAGGAAGAGCCAGCACATAAAAGGCTCTCGGTAGTTCGATTGGCTGAGGTGTCCGATGCGGTAGTTCATAATAATAATAAAAAAATGTATTTGGTGAAATAAAGTAATTGGATGTTCTACTAAAACAGACGACTCCTGCCTATCCTTTGATTTGCAGAGACACCCAATGTGGTTGTTCAAACTACTGATGGGCATTTTTTGCACTGACTTTCTGCCAATATCTTATTGTAGTCTTCTTTTGGATCTACCAATTATGTAATGCAAAGGCTTGATTGAATACAAACTGACTGGAAAGTTTAGGAAGGTTCTCCTATTATGTTTTGATGTATTGCAGTCAGATTGTAACATGTATGGTGACCCCTAGAGTATTGGCGTATTTCATGAGTTTTTTTTTTTCCGTTACTTCACCATAACTAATCCTTGCTTGCTTTACAGACCTGCCTGAAGCATCTGCCACAGCACCTGTGGAATCTGCAGCCACCCTAGACCTTGCTGCACAGATTAGTACACTTTCTTTGTTGGTGACTACAGAGGAGCTTTGAAAATATTCTGGAAGCCAGCTTTTTGAAATGCAGGAAAAACTTGGGACGATATCGAACAGCATTCTTCGGCATCTGCAGTCACGATGGAGTTCACCACCTCACGACAGCTCTGTTTAGTTCAGCTCCACGTGTCCTGTGAAATTGCCATTTATCAGGACGCTTTTACTTCCTTCTGATGAAGCATTTTTAATACAAAGACTGCCTACATTTTGTAAGAGATCCATCATGTTTTGTTCCTCTTTGAGTTGTACCACTCTATACACTGCTTCAACTAGATGTTATAACATATTGATTCATTATTGTAGGTTTAAGACAAAGAATGAAAGTGTTATTTAAAACAAGTTCTTTATTGTATAGAGCAGTTCCAGGACAGAATGCTGATATTTCTATATCCCTGGTAGCTCTGTGATTGGTCACCCTTTGGGAGAGGATTATCTGGACGTGAAAGAAAAGATATTAATTTGCATGCCCAAAGCAACCAGCCAGATTTCACCTGAAGTTTTCAAGGTTCAAAGGTGAAACTTGTGGGCAGTATGTTAATTTGTTTCTTCCCTTCAGTTTTATGAAATTGTAGTGTACAATGCTATTTCTAAATGTTCACCTTGGTATTCTGCTTCTGTACCTAATATTGTAAATTTACTTTGGTGACATGTTTTCTTGTGGACTGGAAAGAGTATTTTTGGTAGCTTTTTGCTTCTGAAAGCTTTATTCGATACAAGTCTCAGAATACCACAGTATGCTAATTTTCATGTTGCCTTTGTTGTACTGATACACTTTGTCCTTTTTTTTTTTTTTTTTGTAAATTCTGTAAATAGCCTCACTGAAGGTTACTAGTTTTGATAGTAATCCTCTCTGTACATATAATTTAAACAGTTGGTTCCAGCAGAATTCTTAATATTCACTTGCTGCATGTGTTCCTTTTTAGATCTAAAATGTAAAATGAAAACTATTAAAGTACTTTCTCAAGTTTGCAGTAATAGTTTTTTCCTTATGAACTGTTATGCATTTGTGGTATTTGTAAATGGGTGGCTTTGGAACTGCATTTTTTTAAATTGAACAATGCTGTATACAGATTCCATGTGAATGGGAACTGTGGATATCAATGGGAAAAAAAACTTTTATATAAAAATACAAATCAACCTGAAGTCTTTATAATAACAGACCAACAGAGAGGCTCAAAACCTGGCCAAATTAGACTTTAACCACTTGATCTCCAGAAGGTTTTAACCCCTTCATGATCATGGCACTTTTTTGCTTTTCAGAACTGCAGCTTTAACTAGCAATTTCTTGGTCATGCAACACTGTACACAAATGAAATGTATATAATTTCCCCCCCCCCCCCCCCCGGTTGTCTTCCAGGACAGACCTTGAACGATTGAGCTCCTTCAACCAGGACAGGAAACACATTGCTTCAAGCTTCTTAAGATGGTCCTACAGGAACATGGCCATTTTGTGTTTACTCTGTCTGGAAAAAGCATGTTGACTAGAAGAACTGCTTTTTAAGCAGCAAGCCATGTCTCAAGGGCTGCCCAGGAAACGTGCCCTCACCTGCAGTTCTTTACTTTTTGGCCTCAAGTCCCCTCTGCATCGGTGTAGGAATGTACCCGCTTCTACCTCTTTCCAGTGCCAGTGAAGGAGCTGGTTAGAATGGCATCCATCCTTGGCGCGTTTAGGTCAGTCAGGGCTGAGGGAGTGCCTTCCTGGAGGCCGGATGTGACGCAGCTAGCCTGGAAGATGCTGGGTGTCATGATTCTGGGGGATGTGATGTCCTCTCTGCACCAGAGGCTTCTGGTTTCGGCCTCAGAGGCGCAAGAGAAAGGGCAGGGCTGATGCTTATTGCTGGACGCCGACAGCATGGGCCAAAGGGTGCTGGGCGCTAAAGAATGCAGGGGACATCATGGAGGCTTCCTCCTAGGCTCCTGCTATAAAACAGGTAGAAAAGCAGGCTATATACAGTATATTACCAAAAGTATTGGGACACCTGCCTTTACACGCACACTGGCATCCCAGTCTTAGTCCGTAGGGTTCAGTACTGAGTTGGCCCACCCTTTGCAGCTATAATGGCTTCAACTCTTCTGGGAAGGCTATCCACAAGGTTTAGGAGTGTCTATGGGAAGGTTTGACCATTCTTCCAGAAGTGCATTTGTGAGGTCAGACACTGATGTCAGACGAGAAGGCCTGGCTTGCAGTCTTCGATCTAATTCATCCCAAAGGTGTTCTATCAGGTTGAAATCAGGACTCTGTGCAGGCCAGAGAGATTCCTCCACCCCCAACTCGCTCATCCATATTTTTATGGATCTTGCTTTGTGAACTGGTACACAGTCAGGTTGGAACATGAAGGAGCCATCCCCAAACTGTTCCCACAAAGTTGGGAGCATAGAATTGTCCAAAATGTCTTGGTTTGCTGATGCCTTAAGAGTTCCTTTCACTGAAACTAAAGCCAAGCTCAACCCCT
Organism: Staurois parvus; assembly: GCF_062004578.1. Classification (NCBI taxonomy): domain Eukaryota; kingdom Metazoa; phylum Chordata; class Amphibia; order Anura; family Ranidae; genus Staurois; species Staurois parvus. Next base: position 87,060 of record NW_028319170.1, on the reverse strand, counting down.
GAAAACCACCACACCATAATCCCCCCTCCACCAAACTTTACACTTGGCATAATGCAGTCAAGCAAGTACTGTTCTCCTGGCAACTGCTAAACCGGGACACGTCCATCGAATTTTCAGATAGAGACGGTGATAAGTCCTCCATAGAACATGTGTCTACTGCTCTAAAGTCTGGTGGCAGCATGCTGTACACCACTGCATCCGATGCTTTGCATTGCACTTGGTGATGTAAGGCTTGGATGCAGCTACATGGCCATGGAAGCCAATTCCATGAAGCTCAATATGCACTGTTGCTGTGCTAATCTGAAGGCCACGTGAAGTTTGGAGGTCTTTTGCTATCGACTCTGCAGACAGTTGGCAACTTCTGTACACTGTACGCTTCAGCTTGCACTGACCCCGCGCTATCATTTTACCTGGCCTACCACTTGGCTGAGTTGCTGTTCCCACTTGCTTCCACTTTATCATAATACCACTCACAGTTGACCATGGAATATTCAATAACAAGGAAATTTCACGGATGGACTTATTGCACAGGTGGTGACCTATCACGGTACCACGCTTGAATTCACTGATCTCCTGAGTGCGACCCATTCTTTCACAAATGTTTGTAGAAGCAGTCTGCAAGCCTAGGTGCTTGATTCTATACACCTGTGGCCATGGAGGTGATTTTAACACCTAAATCCAATGATTTGGAGGGGTGTCCCAAATGTTTTGGCAATATAGTATATGTGCTGTGTGCTTTTGGTGGAGGTGGTTGGTACTTCTGGGGTTCCTTGAGGGGTGTCTCAAGCAGTCTTCTAGACATTTGTTTTTTGACATAGGCAGCACTGGGTGCAGGGGTGGTGCTCCTGACCTAATAAGGACCTGGCTTTTAACTTGGAGCCCTCCTCCCCTCTCTTTTTGTCTTAGGCTAAAGAGGATAAGTTCACCTCTAAAATAAAATGTGCTAACTGGAGCACTAAATTATCTTCTAATTATAACAAGTCTTTTGCTGCAGTGTATTTCTAACTTCTTGAAAGCAGAAGCTGAATCACCTTATGCAAAGTTTCTAAGTTCCTTTTAGAGAGCAGGTGCAGTGCACCTTTCAGGCATCTCTGATGTCAAATGGCCTACCACTTCTTCTAGTCAGCCTGATCATGTGCAATACTCCCTACTTCCAGTGGCTTCTGGCTCAGCAGAGTCAGCTGGTGTAGGGTATGCAGCCCAGGGATAGGTGACCCAGATTTCTGACTCAGATTCGGGACTGGAAGAAGGTCATGTGGAAGCAACTAAAGCGGCAAAGTTTAGGCACTCTCTAGAGGAAGTCTGACCTTTTTGGGGATTCATTTATACTGTATGAGACCTTTTGAGATTCAGGATGGGGTAGCTCCGCTCTCCAAACATGATTTAATGTACCAAGGCTTAAACAAAAAAGTCTAAAGTTTCTCCTTTCCAGTCATGACGGACATGATTATGAAGGAATGGTCAGAATCATGGGGGAGAGGCCCTGAAACAGGGGATAAACTCCACGCTAATGTCGGAGGCCCGCAGAGACAGAAGTGCCAAGCCCTGAATACGGGGTACGAGCCCAGTATCTGTTCCAGATTAATGGCAAACTGACCGGCCATGAGCTGCAGCCAAAGAGCGCGGGATGCCCTAGCGAAGCATGCTTCTCACATCCTCTAGAGCTTTGAAGGTCAGTAGCCAGGTTTTAACCTAGCAGCTCTCCCCCCACTTTGTGTCTTTTTGCCCCATGTTGGCATTGTGTCCACAGTAGCATTTGCTTTTGGTAGAGTAGGACTGGCCAGAAAGGTTTATTCAGACGCAGTCCAGATGAATACTACTGAATACTACTACTAGCCATGCTGTACCCCAGATAAATAAGAACCTTCACAGACGGTAATCATGGAAGAATTATTTTATTATACAGTCACAGGAACAACACAGATGGATCTTGTATCAGGCCCTTGTTACATACAGGCCACTACACAACTTACTGGCCATTTTGATGGCGACAAATCCTTTGTAGGCGTCCTGTACCACGCCTTCATTTCCCCAGCTCTCCGCCATCTGCACAGACTGTTCATCATCCCCTGTAAGTAGATGACGGGACAGGAAAAAAAAAAACAGAAAAGGACTGCTCTCTCGGTCCCTGTCCCCTCTTCAAGTCCCTGGTCCCCCTCTCTCGGTTCTTGTCTTCGGTCTCTCCGATCTCCAGGGCTGCTGATAAAAATGGTAGAGCCGGCCCTCCTGTATCGGACCTGACCAGCTCAACAGGGGGCCCCGCCACCTGACAGGAGGGCTGGCTGTACTGCCTTATCACTGAAACCGATTCCACTGTGTCTCGGCCTGCAGCACAGCGAGCAGCTCCTCCTCCTCCTCCAGACAGCTTTTAGTTGCTGCAGGGAGCCACGGGAGGATCAGTTCCATTATCTGCACCCCCTCTGGCAGTTCCGATCACCCTGTGCCTCCCACCCCCACATTGTGATCACCCTGTGTGTCCCCATCCCCCCAAATCAAGTCCCCCAACCAATCATCCTTTGTGTGCTGACTCCAGAGGTGAGGGAGTTGGGAGTGGGGAGAGCTGTGAAATAACCTTACCTAATGCCCATCCCCCTCCTTCCCCAATCATAGAGCTCTGCCAGTCTGTCTACCTTACATTCCAGCTTCCTGCCCGGTTCATCCTCACACTGCTGTCTGCCTGCTATCCTACTAACTACACCTTCCTGTAGCCTGCTATCCTACTAACTACCCCTCCCTTTACCCTGCTATCCTACTAACTACCCCTCCCTTTACCCTGCTATCCTACTAACTACCCCTCCCTGTACCTTGCCACTGAATGCTGCTATCCTACTAACTACCCCACCCTGCCACTGAGTGAACGCTATCCTAACTACCCCTCCCTATACCCCGCCACTGTGTGCCTGCTATCCTACTAACTACCCTCCCTGTACCCTGCTATCCTACTAACTACCCCTTCCTGCCACTGTGGAGGGAGGGGGGTCCCTGTAACAGCAGCCCAGCCTCCCTGTCAGTCTGGCCCCCTTGTGTCTCTTAAGTTGTCCTGGAAGTCCACAGGAGGTCCATGCTGAGACTTGCAATCCCCCCGCCGAGCCCCGGGCTCCTCCTCACCCCCTGAAGACGGAGCTCATCTCTCTGGCCAAGGCTCTAACCTCCGGGAGAGAAGCACAGCATGTCCCCGGTCTGGTAACCTCCCGCCCTCACAGCACTTCCGGGAACAGGGTAAGCCACGCCCCTGCATGAAAAGGGGGCAGAGCTCTAGCAGAGGCACCTGCGCACACAGAACCTCCGTGTCACCCCATCCCCCCACCAGTTTCGATCGCCCTGTGTGACCCCATACCCCCCCCCCCAAGTCAAGTCCCCCAAGCAGTCATCCTTTGTGTGCTGACTCCAGAGGTGAGGGAGTTGGGGGTGGGGAGAGCTGTGACCGAACCATACCTAGTGCCCATCCTCCTCCTTCCCCAGTCATAGAGCTCTGCCAGTCTGCCTACCTTACTTTCCAGCTTCCTGCATTCTGCCCGGGTCATCCTCACACTGCTGTCTGCCTGCTATCCTAACTACACCTTCCTGTACCCTGCGGCTGGGTGTCTGCTATCCTACTAACTACACCTTCCTGTACCCTGCCGCTGAATGTCTGCTATCCTACTAACTACACCTTCCTGTACCCTGCGGCTGGGTGTCTGCTATCCTACTAACTACACCTTCCTGTACCCTGCGGCTGGGTGTCTGCCTATCCTACTAACTACACCTTCCTGTACCCTGCGGCTGAGTGTCTGCTATCCTACTAACTACACCTTCCTGTACCCTGCGGCTGGGTGTCTGCTATCCTACTAACTACACCTTCCTGTACCCTGCGGCTGAGTGTCTGCTATCCTACTAACTACACCTTCCTGTACCCTGCGGCTGGGTGTCTGCTATCCTACTAACTACACCTTCCTGTACCCTGCGGCTGGGTGTCTGCTATCCTACTAACTACACCTCCCTATACCCCGCCACCGAGTGCCTGCTATCTTAACTAGCCTACCTGTACCCAGTGGTGTATTTTTGGTATTGTGCTGCCCTAGGCAAGACGGCAGACAGGATACAGGAGACGGTCAGAGACTGCTGACATACTAAAGAGATGATCAGAGACTATGGACAGGATACAGGAGACGGTGGACAAGAGACGGTCAGAGACTGCTGACATACTTAAAGGAGAGAGAGGGGGGGGGGGGGAGAGAGAGAGAGAGGAGGGGGGGGAGAGAGAGAGAGGAGGGGGGGGAGAGAGAGAGGAGGGGGGGGGAGAGAGAGAGGAGGGGGGGAGAGAGAGAGAGGAGGGGGAGGAGAGAGGGGGAGAGAGAGAGAGGAGGGGGAGGAGAGAGGGGGAGGAGGGAGGAGAGAGGGGGAGGAGGGGGAGGAGGGGAGAGAGAGAGGAGGGGGGAAGAGAGAGAGAGAGGGGGCGAGAGGGAGTGAAGAGAGAGGGGGGGAGCGAGAGGGAGTGAAGAGAGAGGGGGGGAGAGGGAGTGAAGAGAGAGGGGGGGAGAGGGAGTGAAGAGAGAGGGGGGGAGAGGGAGGGGAGAGGGAGTGAAGAGAGAGGGGGGGGGAGAGGGAGTGAAGAGAGAGGGGGGGGAGAGGGAGTGAAGAGAGAGGGGGGGGAGAGGGAGTGAAGAGGGAGGGGGGGAGAGGGAGTGAAGGGGGGGGGGGGAGAGGGAGTGAAGAGGGGGGGGGGGAGAGGGAGTGAAGAGGGGGGGGGGGAGAGGGAGTGAAAGAGAGAGGGGGGGGGAGAGGGAGTGAAGAGAGAGAGGGGGGGGAGAGGGAGTGAAGAGAGGAGGGGGGGAGAGAGGGGGGGAGAGAGGGGGGGGGGGGGGAAGCATAACAAGGCTGGCTGAAGTGTGGGCGGGGGTGACACAGGAGGGGAGAGGCAGCTTTCTCTCTGCTCTCACGCCTGTATGTGGGGGGGGACTGTCAGCACTGGGGAGTGCATATGCTGCTGACAGATCCCCTGCAGTGCTGGAGGGGGGCCGTGGGGGTGCATGCAGGAGATGGATAGCGGAGGCACATAGAGCAAACAAGAAATGCACAGTCCTCTATGTGCCACCCGTCTCCCTCTCCAGCCGGCTCCATGGCTGACAGGTTCTCTGTCTCCTCACCACCTGTTAAGTTGTCCCGGAAGTCCATGTTGAGACTTGCAGTCCCCCCGGGCTGCTCCTCACCCCCGGAAGACGGAGCTCAGCTGTCTGGCCGAAGCTCTATCCTCCGGAAGAGAAGCACAGCGTGTCTCCAATCTTGTAACCACCCGCCTTCACAGCACTTCCGGAAACGGGGTAAGCCACGCCCCCGCGCGAAAAAGGGGCGGGGTTCTAGCAGAGTCACCTGCGCACAACAGAACTGCGCACACAGGACCTCAGTCAGAGCCGGGATTTGCTGGGAGGAGGACGCAGAATGGAGAGCGGGAGGAGGCGGAGTCCGGAGGAGGAGCGGCACACCCCCGGCCATTACCTTCTATCTAATACATGTAAATCTTGTTCCACAGAGTCACCGCCAATCACCGGATGTCGCCAAACTTGTAACCACCCGCCTTCACGGCACTTCCGGGAACGGAGTAAGCCACGCCCCCGCACGAAAAAGGGGCGGAGTTCTAGCAGGGGCACCTGCGCACAACAGAACTGCGCACACAGGACCTCAGTCAGAGCCGGGATTTGCTGAGAGGAGAACGCAGAATGGAGAGCGGGAGGAGGCGGAGTCCGGAAGAGGAGCGGCACACCCCCGGCCATTACTTTCTATCCAATACATGTAAATCTTGTTCCACAGAGTCACCGCCAATCACCGGATGTCCCTGAACGGGTAACGCTACACCCCGAGAACTCACTGAACAGGGGCGGAGTCCACTAACAGGCACACCAACTTGTTGCCATGGTGACAGACGCCATCCCTTATTTCTCCCCCAGAACAGATCCTTCCTCACCAATGGACGGGATTTCTGTTTGGGAAGTTTGCTTGTCATGTGTGCCGTCCAATCACATCTCTCCCATCTCCGATGACGAGCGCGAGCCCCCTATAAGTACTACAAGTCCCCGCATGCCCACCTTAGTCAAGAAGAGGACTTCTACCACTGGATGGATCCTCCCTCCCAATGTCCGTATACAGCGCCGTCCTCTGAGAGCCGGGCTGAGGGGAGGACGGAGAGCCAGAGCTACCTGAGCCAGGAGCGGGGAGCCCGGTAAGAAATCCCCTTCTATCTCCTATTATTCTTCTATCTGTGATTGGGGGGATTTTATTATTGTCTGTTATTAGCGATTCTATCTACTGCTAATATTTGATTATTGTTTATATCTATTATTCTTCATTATATGTAATACTATTCTATTTATTGTTTATTAATATTGATTATAGCGATAACTGCTATTTATATAATAAATAAAACAACAATATAGATTTAAACAAGAAATAGAGATTAAACAATACATAAAATAATAAGATATAAATAGTAATAATAATATTGATTATACTTATGATTATTTTATTATTATCTAATATTAATATCATTGATGAGATCTGGTATTATTATTTTATTATTGATTTATTGTATTTTTATTATTTATTATTGACTATTTATATCTTTTTTTTAATTATAAAGCATAAAAATAAGTTAACAATAGTACATATAGACATAATCAATATCTAGCTTACTGATCAATATTTATTGCATTATCTATTTTATTATCAATTATTATTGATTATATCTGGTATTATTATTGACTTTTGTATTTTATTATTATTGATTATATCTATTAATATAGTATTGATTACTATTTTATTACTATTATATCTATCTGTTCTTTATTGTCTTAGTTTATTGATTATATCTGTTGTTAATATGGTATTATTAATATTGTTCATTATTGATTATCTTTTATTGTTTTATTTATTTTTAGATTTTTTTTTTTTTGTACTTTACCTATAATTTTTATTGATACAGTTAACTGCTTGCCGCCCTGCCACTGTATATATGCACGTGTGCAGGGCGGCACTCAGGCGCAAAATCACGTTTTAAAACGGGTTCCGCGCTCCCGACGTTTTCGCCGGCAGGGGGGGGCGCGTACGCGCGCTTCCGCCGACCCGCGTGTGACACCATTCGATCCCGGAAGGATCAATCATTAGATTTCAGCCAGTGATGTCTGGCTGAAATCAGATGATCGGTCCCTGTCCTATCCTGTCCTGTGTTGAAGTTTACACAGGAGAGGATATGATGTCATTCTTCTCTGCCAGGGGACATTCGTCCCAGACAGAGAAGAAGACACAGTAAAAGTGAGTAAAACAGCACATACCCACAGTTAGAACACACCTAGGTCACATTTAACCCCCTGATCTCCCCCCCCCCCCAGTTAGTGTTAGCGCCCCTCCCAGATAGCGCCAGTTTGCTTGCCAGTACACCAGTAATCCCGTTTAACCCCCCCAGTTAACCCCTTCACTGCCCTGTCACCAGTGTCACTGATCAGTGAACCGATTTTTACTGATCACTGTATCAGTGTCGCTGGCGACTTCCGATAGTGTTAGCGCCCCTCCCAGATAGCGCCAGTTTTCCCGCCAGTACACCAGTAATCCCGTTTAACCCCTTGATCGCCCCCCCCCCCCAGTTAACCCCTTCACTGCCCTGTCACCAGTGTCACTGATCAGTGAATCTATTTTTACTGATCACTGTATCAGTGTCGCTAGCGACTTCCGATAATGTTGGTGCCCCTCCCAGATAGCACCTTTTTGCCCGCCAGTACACCAGTAATCCCGGTTAACCCCTTAATTCTCACCCCCCCCCCCCCCCCCCCAGTTAACCCCTTCACTACCCTGTTACCAGTGTCACTGATCAGTGAACCGATTTTTACTGATCACTGTATCAGTGTCGCTGGCGACTTCCGATAGTGTTAGCGCCCCTCCCAAATAGCGCCAGTTTGCCCGCCAGTACACCAGTAATCTCGTTTAACCCCTTAATCCCCCCCCCAGTTAACCCCTTCACTGCCCTGTCACCAGTGTCACTGATCAGTGAATCGATTTTTACTGATCACTGTATTAGTGTCACTGGTGACTTCCGATATTGTTAGCGCCGCTCCCATATAGCGCCAGTTTGCCCGCTAATGCACGGGATTTTTTTTTACCAAAAACATGTAGCAGAATACATTTTGGCTTAAATTTATGACTAACTTTGAGTTTACAATATATTTTTTATAGCTGAAGGTAGAAAATATAGTTTTTTTTCAAAATTTTTGTGTATTTTTTTGTTTATAGCGCAAAAAATAAAAAGCACACAGGTGATAAAATACCACCAAAAGAAAGCTCTATTTATGTGAAAAAAAGGACGTAAATTTCGTTTGGGTACAGCATTGCATGACCGCGCAATTATCATTTGAATTAGTGCAGCGCCAAACAGCAAAAAAAGGCCTGGTCATTAAGGGGGGTAAATCCTCAGGAGCTCAAGTGGTTAATATTTTATGTATTATCTATTATTTGATTGCTTGTTATATCTATTATGGATCTCTCATGGATGTCACATCTGGAGTAGCTGCTGTGTCCCAACTGACATCAATTGGACTGCTTGCATGGGGATGCATGGAACATCTGTGCATCCCCAAGCAGGTTAAAACAGCTTCTCATGGGTATTTGCTGTGGGATGCCCCATGTGAATATGGCCATTTTTTTGTGTTGCAATTAGGGTCAAATTTTTTTTTTTTTTTTTTAGGCTAGCTGGTAAGCGTGCTGGGAAATTTCAGTTTGCTTGTATTGTGCAATGCGCTCCCATGTGCACCTTACTTCAAAAGCTACCATATTTGCCGGCGTATAAGACGACTTTTTACCCCTTGAAAATCTTCTCAAAAGTCGGGGGTCGTCTTATACGCCGGTATACGGCATACTGACATTTTTTAGGCGGGCGGCGCGGTGCCGCCCCCCCCTTCCAACGGAAGGGACACTAAGTACAGGGGTTGGGAGGGGCTGCTGTCTCTTACCTGGATCCGGTCCCACGACGGTCCAGTCCAGGAAGCACGGCTGCTCCTTCGGTTCGGCCACTGGATGTTCGTGCGGCTGCTCGGCTCCGCCTCCACACCGGTGATTGGCCGCCAGAACTGTAGCTTAGGAAAGACACACAGGCGGCCAATCACCGGCGAGGGGGCGGAGCCGAGCGGCCCGGCGAAAATCGAGTGCAGGAGCAGCAGGTAAATGTTCAGTGTAGAGGTGCTGCTGCAACCACATATGCTGGCTGCAGCAGCACCATACTGCAACAGGGGTCAGCAAGTGTAATTGGTGTCAGTGGGAGGAATAGTGCCCCATCATTGGTGTCACTGATACCAATGATGGAGCACTATTCCTCCCACTGACACCAATGATGGGGCACTATTCCTCCCGCTGACACCAACGATGGGGCACTATTCCTCCCCCCCCCCCACTAACACCAACGATGGGGCACTATTCCCCACTCTCACTGACACCAATGATGGGGCACTATTCCACCCCCCACTGACACCAATGATGGGGCACTATTCCACCCCCCACTGACACCAATGATGGGACACCATTCCTCCCACTGACACCAATGTTGGGACACTATTCCTCCCACTGACACCAATGATGGGGCACTATTCCCCCCACTGATACTAATGATGGGGCACTGTTCCCCCCACTGATACTAATGATGGGGCACTATTCCTGTCCCTGATACCAATGATGGGGCACTATTCCTGTCCCTGATACCAATGATGGGGCACTATTCCTGCCACTGATACCAATGATGGGGCACTATTCCTTCCACTGATACTAATGATGGGGCACCTATTCCTGCCACTGATACCAATGATGGGGCACTATTCCTGCCACTGATACCAATGATGGGGCACCTATTCCCCCCACTGATACTAATGATGGGGCACTATTCCTGCCACTAATACCAATGATGGGGCACCTATTCCCCCCACTAATACCAATGATGGGGCACTATTCCTGCCACTAATACCAATGATGGGGCACTATTCCTCCCACTGACACCGATGATGGGGTACTATTCCTCCCACTGGTGTGCATTGGAAGAGGGGTAGTCTTATACGGCGAGTATAGCCCAAACACTACATTTTAGCAGGAAAAGTAGGGGGTCGTCTTATACGCCCAGTCGTCTTATACGCCGGCAAATACGGTAGTTATTAATTGAGGTGGTTAAAATGCCTGTATAGCTTGTTCGCTGGATTTGGTTTGGGGATCACACCTTTAACCCTTTCACTGCCAGGTCTGTGGATGGGGGCGTCTGTATATCTGACAAGTATACCAGTATGGCCGGGAAAGACTGTAATGCAATGCGATCTGGACTGGATTCCATTAAGTGGAGCACAGGGGAAATATCAGATGTTTCATGAAAGAGTATGTGTCACCAGAAAAATCACCACATTAGGGGACGTTTTGTCCACTGTGAAAAAAAAAAAGTAAAAAAAAAGTTTTCAATTGTAAAAAATGTAAATTTACACCCAAGCATCCCCCCCCCACATGCAAAGTCAGGGGTGCCTACGCATAAAACGTTGATTGTGCTACACGTTACGTATCCCGGTGCACGCCGGGAGTGAGAGCAATCATTCTAACACCAGACTCTGACGAATGCGGCGTCAGACCCCTGACCTCCTCACCAAACTCAAGACCGAAGGACTAGCCAATCTAAAACCGTGATGTCACGTGCGTAACAATACCAAGCCCAGCTGCACTCTGCACAACAATTTTCCAGCTAATTGGACCACAATCTGTGTACTGGCAGCCTGGGAGCGATTGTTACTGGGTCAAGTTAATTACGTGGTTAACCCTTCACACTGCCACCACCTCCTTTTTGTACAGAGAATGAGGAAACTCGATGATATCAGCTATAACACTATAATGGTTGAGATAATCGTCTGTATAACACGGTCACCGCAGGCCGGTTATACAGAGGGTCAAACGAACAGAGTAGCGCTCTTTTTAGAGGCAGGAATTTGTAAATTGCAATAAAGAGCTATAGAAACAGTTCAACGCTTTCAGAAGGAAAGATTTATTACTAAAAGGTCAAAAGGGTGCAATAAAAATATTTACAGAAAAAAGATGTAACTAATATATATACATAAATATACAGAGAACAACAGCACAGCAAAGGGATAACAGAGAGAAGTTAGAGGGTTAAAGTACTTGCCAAAGTCCTGGGTTAGCAGATCAAGTTTCAGAGCGAAAGGGCATGGGTCTCCCCAGGTGGTTCTGATGTTAAAAGGGAGAATTCTTCAACTTCCTTTCTTAGGCTTGACAGCCCATTTTGTAGTTCCCTAGCAGGGGGTGTCTCTGAAGTCAAGGACCAATACCTCGTTTACGGAGGGAAGGTTTGGGCGTAGACCTAACCTAGAGCCAAAATCTCTTATAGTTCATATTTTGGCTCATAACTTTCTCTATGCAGAAGTGACATTCCACCCGCGGGTAAATTTTTATGCAGACACATCTGAGGAGTGGGTAGATATGAAATAGATATTTGAAGGGTTCCAGAGATGTAGTTTTCTGCTTTCCTAGGTATTCCAGTCAGGGAGTGTGACCTATCAAACTGTTTGTCTCCTCTGAAGATATGTCTGGTTTTTATGTAGGTCAGGTCCATAAATATTGGGACATCGACACAATTCTAACATTTTTGGCTCTATACACCACCACAATGGATTTGAAATGAAACGAACAAGAGGTGCTTTAACTGCAGACTGTCAGCTTTATTTGAGGGTATTTACATCCAAATCAGGTGAATGGTGTAGGAATTACAACAGTTTGCATTGTCTTGGAAATTCGTTTTCAACAAATTTTTCCTTACCGTGAGTAGCTTTTTTGAGATGTGGGGAAAAATGGAGCTCCCGTGACCCAGGAATAATCAGATGATACTCTCAGGTTGGAGGTTGAATTCACTCTGTCTCTGGCTCTAACCCCAGACTCTTGTTTTATTAAAAGCACACACACGCCCCCCCACACGGGGGGTCAGGTCAATCCCCTCCCACAGAACAATGTATAGGGGGTGTCCATACACGAGAATGTCCATCCTGCTTGGAGTGTAGTGTTTCCTCTTATCTATACTGAAAACCAGTTAAACCAGTCCTCCCCTCCCCCATAAGCTCTCTGGAGAGCAAGCTTCCCATCCTTTACATGCTATCAGCTCCTAGTAGTATGTTCACTCTCTGTACAAGCATCCCCTAGATTAAACCGTGTCAGTCTGTATCTGAATGGGCCCGATACGATCTTTATTAAAACACATCCATCCAGATACAGTTCAGGTCGGTAGTGGCTTGTAAGATATACATGAGCCTACACGCGGAGTTCGCACTGCCCGGCGCCTGGCCATACGAAGTCCATGTGGTACTATGCTGCTGATATGTGGATACAGGCCCGCGGCATTGGCATCGAATGCCGTGGTGGCATACACGCCAGTCTATAAGCGCAGATCTGCCATCTGAGTACTGTAATATATACATTGCAAATGCGCATGGCCTAATTGTAGCCTTCAGAGCTTTAATTAAGCCACACAAGAGACATATGAATAACACTAATATATGACACATTTAAAGTTCAACCTGTAATACAAAATTTCCATGACAGCACATGTGCCTCCCACTTGTTAAGGGACCAAAAGTAATGGGACAGAATAATAATTCTAAATCAAACTTTCACTTTTTAATACTTGGTTATAAATCCTTTGCAGTCAATTACAGCCTGAAGTCTGGAACGCATAGACATCACCAGACGCTGGGTTTCATCCCTGATGATGCTCTGACAGGCCTCTACTGCAACTGTCTTCAGTTCCTGCTTGTTATTGGGGCATTTTCCCTTCAGTTTTGTCTTCAGCAAGTGAAATGCATGCTCAATCGGATTCAGGTCAGGTGATTGACTTGGCCATTGCATAACATTCCACTTCTTTCCCTTAAAAAACTCTTTGGCTGCTTTTGCAGTATGCTTTGGGTCATTGTCCATCTGCACTGTGAAGCGGCGTCCAATGAGTTCTGAAGCATTTGGCTGCATATGAGCAGATAATATTGCCCGAAACACTTCAGAATTCATCCTGCTGCTTTTGTCAGCAGTCACATCATCAATAAATACAAGAGAACCAGTTCCATTGGCAGCCATACATGCCCACGCCATGACACTACCACCACCATGCTTCACTGATGAGGTGGTATGCTTAGGATCATGAGCAGTTCCTTTCCTTCTCCATACTCTTCTCTTCCCATCACTCTGGTACAAGTTGATCTTGGTCTCATCTGTCCATAGGATGTTGTTCCAGAACTGTGAAGGCTTTTTTAGATGTCGTTTGGCAAACTCTAATCTGGCCTTCCTGTTTTTGAGGCTCACCAATGGTTTACATCTTGTGGTGAACCCTCTGTATTCACTCTGGTGAAGTCTTCTCTTGATTGTTGACTTTGACACACATACACCTACCTCCTGGAGAGTGTTCTTGATCTGGCTAACTGTTGTGAAGGGTGTTTTCTTCACCAGGGAAAGAATTCTTCGGCCATCCACCACAGTTGTTTTCCGTGGTCTTCTGGGTCTTTTGGTATTGCTGAGCTCACCGGTGCGTTCCTTCTTTTTAAGAATGTTCCAAACAGTTGTTTTTGGCCACGCCTAATGTTTTTGCTATCTCTCTAATGGGTTTGTTTTGTTTTTTCAGCCTAATGATGGCTTGCTTCACTGATAGTGACAGCTCTTTGGATCTCATCTTGAGAGTTGACAGCAACACATTCCAAATGCAAATAGCACACTTGAAATGAACTCTGGACCTTTTATCTGCTCATTGTAATTGGGATAATGAGGGAAAAACACACACCTGGCCATGGAACAGCTGAGAAGCCAATTGTCCCATTACTTTTGGTCCTTTAACAAGTGAGAGTCACATATGCAAACTGTTGTAACTCCTACACCGTTCACCTGATTTGGATGTAAATACCATCAAATAAAAGCTGACAGTCTGCAGTTAAAGCACATCTTGTTTGTTTCATTTCAAATCCATTGTGCTGGTGTATAGAGCCCAAAATGTTAGAATTGTGTCGATATCCCAATATTTATGGACCTGACTGTAAGTCTCTCATATTCCAAGATATGAGACATAGGGGAAAAATGGATTTTAAAAGTGTTATCTGGTTCGTGCTTCTCTGGAATGTCTTTGAACTCCTGGGAAGGCTTGCGTTATCTTTTACGAGGTGCTAGATTGCACAGCTCTCTTAGACAACCAGGCGCTTTAGCTCAGAAATGTTTTATAGCTCTGGGTTCCCTGCTGTGCCCTGGCTGGCCTGTGACACTCCTAACACACAGGCCATATGTCAATGTCAATGAGGGGGAAATATGTTTGTCAGGATGGTTGACCCTTTCCCAAGATGGAAAATGGTTGAACCGCGTCCATCTCTGGGTGTACGCCTGCTACACAGGCCACCTCCATAACGCTAAACTCATGACCTAGAAGTGGCTTTTAAAGCATCACCTATAGAAAATATAGGGTACTAAAGTTGGTCGCCATTTCATGGCCATTTCATGGCCACACGCAAATTTAAGGTTTAACACGTTGGGTATCTGTGAGGTGCAACCTTATCTTTTATATTTTACAAAAATTAAATTGGGTAATTTTATTCCGCTTGTGTGTCCTAAAATTTACTTTTTGTGTATTTTTTATTAATATTATAATCTATGATTTATATAGCACCAACAGTTTGCTCAGCGCTTTACAATATAAAGGGAGACAATACAGCAACAATACAGTTCAATACAAGAGGGTTAGGAGGACCTTACAATCTAAGAGGGAGGGACTGGTGGTACAGAAGGTAATAACTGTGGGGGATGAACTGATAGGAGAAATAGAAGATTTGGTTATTAGATTCCTTAAAGAGAGGTTTTCGGAGATCGCGTAAAAGTGGGCAGAGTAGGCCATAGTCGGAAAGATTGGGGTAGAGAGTGGCAGAGGATGGGGGAGGCTCTGGAGAAGTCCTGGAGACAAGCATAGGAGGAGGAGACAAGGGAGCTAGAGGACAGAAGGTTGTGGGTGGAGCAGAGAAGACGTTTTGGGTGATATTTGGAGACAAGATTGGTGATGTAATTGGGGGCAGAGTTAGAAATGGCCTTATTTGTTATTGTTAATGTTTTGAATTTTATCCGTTGGGCAATGGGAGGCCAGTGGAGGGATTGGCAGAGAGGGATGGCAGACATGGAACAGTTGGCAAGGTGAATGAGTCTGGCAGCAACATTCATCATAGACTGAAGAGGGGATAGCTTGTGATGAGGTAGGCCAGTGAGGAGGGAGTTACAATAGTCAAAGCGAGAGATAACAAGGGAGTGAATAAGTTGCTTAGTGGTTTTGGTGGCTAAAAACGGGCGTATTTTGGAGATGTTGCGGAGGTGAAGTCTACAAGATTTGGACAGTGACTGGATTTGGGGCTGAAAGGACAGATGGGAGTCCAGGATTACACCTAGTACCCTGGCATGAGGGGAGGGACTGATGGTTGTATAATTGATCTTGATGGAGAAGTGGCGAGGAGGAGACAGAGTTATAGGTAACACTGAAGGAGTGCTGCGATAGGTAGAAGGAGAACCATTAAAGTCTCGGAGGCGAAGGGAGTGGAGTTTTTTGAGGAGGAGGGGATGGTCAATAGTATCAAAAGCCGCAGAGAGGTCAAGAGTATGGAGTAGTGGCCATTGGTTTTAGTAGTTAGTAAATCATTAGTGAGTTTTAGTAGGGCAGTTTCAGTGGAGTGGAGTGAGCGAAAGCCAGACTCTAAAGGGTCAAGAAGGTTGTTGTCAGTGAGGTAGGAGCTTAGAGGTAAATGGGAGCAGGGAGATGGGTCTTAAGTTGTTCAGGTTGGTGGGGTCCAGTGAGGGCTTTTTAAGTACGGGAGTGATCTGTGCATGCTTAGAGGGGAGAGGAAGGTGTCAGTAGAGAGGGAGAGATTGAAGATGTGAGTGAGGGAACATAGAATAGAAGAAGAAGGTGATCGTAGTAGTTGCGAGGGGACAGGATCCAGAGGGCAGGTGGTGAGATGGGCTTCTGAGAAAACTTTAGTGACCTCTTCGGTAGTAGCCAGGTTAAAAGAGAAAAGTGTTGAGGGAGGTTTAGTATAAGGTATGCTAAGTGGGATAGATGTCTGTGCAGTGGAGATGACCTCACACATTGCATCAATCTTGATTTTGAAATGATTGGCAATCTCGTAAGCAGTGAGTTACTGGGTGGAGATGGAGAAAGTAGAGACATGGGGAGGGGGGCAGTGTCAGTGACATGGTGGGGGCGGGCAAAGTGTCAGTGACATGGTGGGGGCAGGGCAGTGATAGTAACATTGAGTAGAACAGTCCTCCCCAAAGTCACTATCACTGCCCCCCCCCATATCACCATTCTCCCCAGGTCACTTACACTATCCCCCCCCCCAAAGAAAAAAATCACTGCCCCCCCCCCCCCCCGATGTCACTGACACTGTCCGATGTCGCTGCAGATAATTTGGCATGTAACAGCGCCGACGACCACTCAGCATGTAAGGGGTTAATAATTCTGTTTCCCCGGCCAATCCTGTGTCCTGCTGCCGACCACTCGGCATGTAAAGTGTTAATTTAACTCAGGTACATGTTCGGCTGCAGTAGTTCGGTGATCGGCTTGTCGTGCCTTATAAACCGGGGATTCAGGGGATACTGACTTTCATGGGATACTCATCTTGCCCCTACACCTTTCTCATTTCTCTCTCCTTTCTCAGTCTGGGACCCCCTGGCTCTCTCTGTCACAGAAAACCCCCAGGTCCATGCTGAGACATGTAGTCCCCCGTCTCCCCCTTCACACACTCCCGTCTCAGCCGCAGCCAAGAACTTCACCATATCCTCCTAACCTGCTCTGACAGGACTTCCCGAAATAGGAGAAGCCAATCTCAGAGACAGAGCGTGGCAGGGGCGGAGTCCAAGCTAAGGCAATGCCCACATATGTCACCTGTGGCACGCACTAAAAATCTCTAAGTTTATGGCAAAGTTTGCTGGAAAGGATATATAGCAGTGTGCAGAGGGTTGTTCCTGGATCTTCCCATGTCTGTGTGGAGCACAAAGGTGCCATTTTACAAATGTGACAACGGTTGCACTGTAGGCCTTAGTGGAGCTCTGACAGAGTCCTCTTTGGGCTACTTGTTGGGATTTCTTGAAGGTGAAAGTCAAGCTTTCGCCTGTAGCCTCTAGAGGTTCTCTAAAGGTTGGATGTTTCTCTGGATAATCTGTTGTAGAGAGGAGGAGAGCTTGGTACCAAAGCCAATGTCTGAGACAGGGAACCAGCTCAGCACCAGTGTCCTAGACAGTAGCGTCCGAGGCCCTGAAATAGGGGATGAACTCCACGCTAATGTTGGAGGCTCTACAAGACAAGTGTGAGAGGCCCTGAAACAGGGGATAAACTCCACTCTAATGTCGGAGGCTCCGCAGAGACACAGGAGTGCAAAGCCCTGAATATGGGGTACGAGCCTAGTATCTGGTCCAGATTAATGGCAAACTGAGCGGCCATGAGCTGCAGCCAAAGAGCGCGGGATGCCCTAGTGAAGCATGCTTCTCACATCCTCTAGAGCTTTGAAGGTCAGTAGCCAGGTTTTAACCTAGCAGCTCTCCCCCCACTTTGTGTCTTTTTGCCCCATGTTGGCATTGTGTCCACAGTAGCATTTGCTTTTGGTAGAGTAGGGTTTGGCCAGAAAGGTTTACTTTGAGGCAGTTGGCCAGCTTAAACATGTATTGCAATATGTGTGAACTAAAAATCTCTATGTTTATGGCAAAGTTTGCTGGAAAGGATATATAGCAGTGTGCAGAGGGTTGTTCCTGGATCTTCCCATGTCTGTGTGGAGCACAAAGGTGCCATTTTACAAATGTGACAACGGTTGCACTGTAGGCCCTAGTGGAGCTCTGACAGAGTCCTCTTTGGGCTACTTGTTGGGATTTCTTGAAGGTGAAAGTCAAGCTTTCGCCTGTAGCCTCTAGAGGTTCTCTAAAGGTTGGATGTTTCTCTGGATAATGTGTTCTAGAGAGGAGGAGAGCTTGGTACCAAAGCCAATGTCTGAGACAGGGAACCAGCTCAGCACCAGTGTCCTAGACAGTAGCGTCCGAGGCCCTGAAATAGGGGATGAACTCCACGCTAATGTTGGAGGCTCTACAAGACAAGTGTGAGAGGCCCTGAAACAGGGGATAAACTCCACTCTAATGTCGGAGGCTCCGCAGAGACACAGGAGTGCAAAGCCCTGAATATGAGGTACGAGCCTAGTATCTGGTCCAGATTAATGGCAAACTGACCGGCCATGAGCTGCAGCCAAAGAGCGCGGGACACCTCCAGCACTGGTGCAGGGGGGACACCTCCAGCACTGGTGCAGGGGGGACACCTCCAGTACTGGGGCAGGGGGGACACCTCCAGCACTGGGGCAGGGGGGACACCTCCAATACTCGGACAGTGGGGACACCTGCAGCACTGGGGCAGGGGGGACACCTCCAATACTCGGACAGTGGGCACACAACCAGCACTGGGGCAGGGGGGACACCTCCAGCGCTGGGGCAGGGGGGACACCTCCAATACTCGGACAGTGGGGACACCTCCAGTACTGGGGCAGGGGGGACACCTCCAGTACTGGGGCAGGGGGGACACCTCCAGCACTGGGGCAGGGGGGACACCTCCAATACTCGGACAGTGGGGACACCTGCAGCACAGGGGCAGGGGGGACACCTCCAATACTCGGACAGTGGGCACACAACCAGCACTGGGGCAGGGGGGACACCTCCAGCGCTGGGGCAGGGGGGACACCTCCAATACTCGGACAGTGGGGACACCTCCAGCACTGGGGCAGAGGGGGCACCTCCAATACTCGGACAGTGGGGACACCTCCAGCACTGGGGCAGAGGGGACACCTCCAATACTTGGACAGTGGCGACACCTCCAGCACTGAGGCAGGGGGGACACCTCCAATACTCGGACAGTGGGGAAATCTCCAGCACTTGGGCAGGGGGGACACCTCCAGCATGGGGGATACCTCCAGCACTGGGGCAGGGGGGACACCTCCAAAACTCGGACAGTGGGGAAATCTACAGCACTGGGGCAGGGGGGGCACCTGACACCTCCAGCAGGGGGGATACCTCCAGCACTGGGGCTGGGGGGGCTACCTTTAATACCAGGGGCCACTCCAGTACTGGGGGGGGGGGGCAGCGGCCACCTCCAATGCTGCAAAAGGGGTGGACACTGCCAAATCCAGGACAGAGGGGATACCTTCAATATGGGGAAAGAGGGGACATCTTCAAAACTGGGAAGGGGGGGGGGGACATGGAACATCTGACAGCTCTAATACCAGGACACATCCAATACCAGGGGCCACCTCTCCAGTACACCAGGATGGGGGGGACACTTGACACCTTCACAACCAGGACAGGAGGCAGGTCCCCTCCAGTACACGGGGGCGATATTGGACACCTGAGATAATAGGACAAGGAGAACATCTCCAATACCAGGGTGGAGGGGGACCTGACTTCTCTTAATACTGCAATGGTGGGGAGGTGGAGGAACATCCAACACCAGGGAGACAACACTTCCAGTACTGGGATGGAGGGGACACCTCCAATACTGGGGCAGGGTAGAAAAGTGATAACTCTAATACCAGGGGGATACCACCATTATTGGGACGGGGGCATCTGATACATCCAGTAATGGAATGGGGGAGGGGGCGGCATTTTAAATATCACAGAGACACTGCCATTTCTTGGGTGGGAGGTTCCCCACCAATACCTGGATGGGGGTACACCACCAATACCAGGAACTCTCTAACACCAGGGAGACACCTCCAGTACTAGGATGGAGGGGACACCTATCACTAGGGGCACACTTCTAATACTAGGATCCCTCCCAACACCAGGGAGACACCTCCAATACAAGGACAAATGGGACACTGCCAACACCAGGACAAGGGGTAGGGACACCTGACACCTCCAGTACCTGGATACGGGGTAATATCTGACATCTCCAATACAAAGGGGACCCCTATAGGACTGCTACTAATGATTGTTTTCATAATCGATTAGTTGGCCAATTATTGCTTTGATTAATCAGATAAAAAAAAAACCTTGACAAAAGTGTGGTGTATAATTTAGTTAGTATGTAAAGTTTAAAATAGACAATTTCTTGGATATCAATATGCAGTGGTAAATATAAATAACCAGCTATGTGGTTAAGGAACAAGATATCTTATCCACTCTGAGAATGACAGAAGAGACTTATATACTATTAGAGGTTGAATCTGGTACATATCAGACTCCATTTTTATTTAACCACTTCAAGTCCGGACACTTTTGCCTCCTTCCTGTCCAGGCCAATTTTCAGCTTTCAGCGCTATCATATTTTGAATGACAATTGCGTGGTCATGCAACACTGTACCCATATGAATGTTTTTTAGCATTTTTTTGAGACCAATAAAGCTTTATTTTGGTGGTATTTATACACCAGTGGGATTTTTTTTGTTTTGCTATGTAAATGAAAAAGTCCACAAATTTTGAGTGTTTTTCTTATAAAATTTTTCAAATAAATATTTCATCATAAATCTTGGCCAAAATTTATTTTGTTATCTTTTTAGTAAAAAAAAAATGCCAAATTAGTTTATAACCAAAAATTATCATTTTAAAAAATTTTTACATTTTATTATTTTTTTTTTTTTCTACATACTGTCACTCTAGCAGTACAGTGTCACCATGGTGACACTGTACTACTTGTGGGGGATGATTTTTTATTTTCTTGTTTACACTGATTGCTTTTATACCCATAAAGGCTGTAAAAGCAATCATTTCTCCTTCTCTCTGACTACATTTTTGCATCCATTGAGAACTACTGTGTGAGCTGTGATTGGTCCCAGCTTGTCACATGGTACAAGGCTGTTCACAACAGCCTTGTACCATGTGATCTCTGTGATCATTCACAGATTTCACACGTAGTAAGCAATGATGTCAGAAGTGACATCTTACTTACTCCTAGATTGTTAGCTCCGTGGAGCAGTGCCCTCGAACCCCTCGTGTATCGCATTGTATTGTTACTGTACCCCACTATAATGTACAGCGCTGAGCAAACTCTTAGCGCTATATAAATACTGTATAGTAATAATTCTTTGCATGTGATCACTGATTGGCCAATCAGTGATCACATGATTGGGACCTCACACAGAGGTTCTGTATGACGATCGGTGTTTCACTGTGTCCGGAGGACACAGCGGGCACCGGATCGTGGTGCTGTGCGATCCCAGGGAGCGCGCAACAGCAGGGGGCGGGGAGGCCGTTTATAACCGGCCACTCGACCTTGCACTGCCACAGTCCGGCCATTTATATACAACAGTGATCCTTAGTAGTGCCTGCTGAGCTCAATGTGGTGAAATTCCTGCTGCAGCATGTGTACTTCCCTGACTGCTGCCCTCCCAGCTAAAGGGGGAACAGTTGAGGGGTGGTAAAAATTTGACTCAACCGTAGCATTCCCCAACCCCCCCAGTGTAAATACACCATTACCACACCAGTGCAGCCAGTCAGTGTCCCTGAACATCGCTATGTCACATCTGCCCCAGTGTTGACGTAAGGTTTTGTTCACAAGGGGCTTATCGATGCATACCTTGTGCAAGGGCCATGTTTACCTGCACAGGTGCTCTGTGCATCCCATGCAGGCAGTCACATTGATTATTGGGACACAACAGCTGCATGGACACAGCCGCTTTTCCCAATCCAACATCAGTGCAGGTGCATGTCCCCGAAATCACTGTCTGCATTTGGGGCTGTACACCTGCAAGGATGTCAGACTGGGGGCAGGAGTTCTGTGCATCCCCATGCAGGCAGTCCTATTCGTTTGGGCGTTTCTGCTGTCCTTGTGCTCCAGGGCCTACATAAATGAGAGAGGTAGTGAGGAAATGAGATGCCTAATTTACACCCTTATAAAGCTTGAAGGTTCTACTTTGATTTTGGGCCCCCCCCCCCCCCATGTGGGTAAGTTGTGAAAACGTCTCATGCATGTGCTATCCCCATACTAAGGAGGAGAAGCAGAATGTGTTGAGGTGTAATTGTAAGTGTGCCCATGCTGCTTATGTGAAAAAACTTTTTAAAATGACAACTTGGGGAAATGTTTTTTTTTTTTGTTTTGTTTTGTTTTTTTTCTTTCATTTTCTGAACAATTACAACTTCAAAAATGTTACTATGCCTCTTACTAAATACCTTGGACTGTCTGATTTAAAATTAAAAAAAAAGGGTAATTTGGGGGGTATTTGTACTGTCCTAGCATTTTAGGGCCTCAAGAAATGAGTTGGGCAGTCAGTACATCAGAATTGATCATTTTATGGATATACAGTATATACCATAGTTTGTATGTAGTAGAATGTATTTTGGCCCACATTTATGAAGAAATATTATTGGCAAAACTTTACAGACCGGAAATGAAGAAATGGCAAAACTTTTTTCCATTTTATATAGTGCAAAAAACAAAACAAAAAAAACAGTTGTGACTAAATGACTTAATACCACCAAAAGAAAGCTCTATCTGTCTCACAGATTGATATAAATTTCATATGGGTACAGTGTTGCATGACTGAGTAATTGTCATTCAAAGTACGACAGCGCTGAAATCTGAAAAATGGCCTGGGCAGGAAGGGGGTGAAACAGTCTGGTGTTCAAGCAGATAAAAAGTGTAACGTTTTGTATCTATAGTTGCTGCACTAAGCAAGAAAACTGTAAGATATAGAAACACAATTTATTTTCAACTGTAGCAAACCACTGGGCTGATTATTTTAAGTGACTTCTTATTTCTTTGCAGTTTTTTGGGAATATGGCTGCTAATCCTGAAAACGCTCAACTCTTGCCTTTACTAGAAACCTTGGAAGACACATCTACCTCACATACAGAACAGACAGATGCTTATCTTGCAATTGCAAAGTGAGTACAATTGCATTTTGGAGCTAGAAACATTCCAGATTGTTGCGGTGCAGAATATTGCAGTGGATGCAGGAATTGATTTACTAAGGAATACCTAGCCAATAAATGTTAGTGAACAAGGGGAGCTGTTTTCACTCAATACCAACTTTTCTAGTTGAACAGCCTATTCTTAAAGTGCATCTAAGCCACAAAAAAATGAATATATTGCAGCTTTCTAGTCCTTAGATGTGGTGGCTGCACTAGTTTTCTTCCTTTATTTTTTCCCCTGATGATCCTCCAGTAACAAAACTGCCGTAGGATGACAATGCCTACTCTTCCTTTTGTATCAGCAGAAACAAGACAGGACTACAGAATGCTGTCCTTCTCTTATTGTACATACCGGAGGGGAGTGCTTCTGTACACCTTAGAGATAATAGTTAGCAGAGTGCACAGTAAGTTATCAGCTCACGAGATTTCTAACAAGATCAACAGGTATTTTTTGCACTTATCAAGCAGATATAACAAAACCCTTTCAGGCTGAATTCACACTAGAGCGGACAGCTGCCAGAGTGCTTTACCTCTTTGGCAAGCAAATTCAGCTAAAACAACCCCATGGTGTATAATCTTCCATTCTGATCTTTAGAACTATTTAGTGGTGAATATTCCTTCAAGTAGAAATTATATTCCACAATAAAATATTTAGGGTAATGTATATCAGTTTGTGTGTAATAATTTGACATTTGTCCTCCTTTGTAGCCGTCTTAGTGGAGAAGATGGGAAAGTTTTCAATGTCTTGGTTGGAAAGCAGTTCTCTCGTCTCTTTGAAGTTTTTAAGGTGAGAAGGATAAAAGTCTTACCTTTTGTGTATGATTTATCTTAACATAAAATGTGTGATTATTGGGGATGAGCGATTAAAGCTGATCTCCAGGTTTTAGCGAACTTTGAATAGTTTGGACCAAGCTAGTCCAAATGTACTGTTTATATCATTAACAGATGCAGCACCTCTATAAACTGTATGTAGCATCAGCTACATATGCGTTGCTGTGTTCAGGCTATGGGACTATGAATGAATACAAAGGTTCCTCAGGCTGAGGTGGAGACTGTGAGGGCACCCAACCGCCTGTGAATGGCTGAGCAGCACTCAATCCAATTTGACAGCTGCTGGAACACAGTGCTGTATGTGGCTGAGACGACATACCTGTTTATATAGCGCTCACATCCACTTCATCTGTTAAGTGAAGTAAATTTGTTTATGCCAGCTTGGTCCAAATTACTTAAGTTCGCTGAATTCTGCAGTTAGATTTGAATTCACCTACAGTTGATACCCATACATTTTTTCGGAAAATCTCTCATGCAAGAATAGGGATCGTACTTGAGATTGGTAGTCATAGGTTTAATTTCTGGCTAACTGCATTCATAGTACATTTTAAGGTCTTAACAGGCGTAGGGTAACATGCATGCATCAGCAATCATTGGAAAATAGACATCTAAATGTCTGACCAGCATTTGTGCTGCCTTAATGTTTAGTTTGACGCAGTTGGCCAGCTTAAACATGTATTGCAATATGTGTGAACTAAAAATCTCAATGTTTATGGCAAAGTTTGCTGGAAAGGATATATAGCAGTGTGCAGAGGGTTGTTCCTGGATCTTCCCATGTCTGTGTGGAGCACAAAGGTGCCATTTTACAAATGTGACAACGGTTGCACTGTAGGCCCTAGTGGAGCTCTGACAGAGTCCTCTTTGGGCTACTTGTTGGGATTTCTTGAAGGTGAAAGTCAAGCTTTCGCCTGTAGCCTCTAGAGGTTCTCTAAAGGTTGGATGTTTCTCTGGATAATCTGTTGTAGAGAGGAGGAGAGCTTGGTACCAAAGCCAATGTCTGAGACAGGGAACCAGCTCAGCACCAGTGTCCTAGAAAGTAGCGTCCGAGGCCCTGAAATAGGGGATAAACTCCTCGCTAATGTTGGAGGCTCTACAAGACAAGTGTGAGAGGCCCTGAAACAGGGGATAAACTCCACTCTGATGTCGGAGGCTCCGCAGAGACACAGGAGTGCAAAGCCCTGAATATGGGGTACGAGCCTAGTATCTGGTCCAGATTAATGGCAAACTGACCGGCCATGAGCTGCAGCCAAAGAGCGCGGGATGCCCTAGTGAAGCATGCTTCTCACATCCTCTAGAGCTTTGAAGGTCAGTAGCCAGGTTTTAACCTAGCAGCTCTCCCCCCACTTTGTGTCTTTTTGCCCCATGTTGGCATTGTGTCCACAGTAGCATTTGCTTTTGGTAGAGTAGGGTTTGGCCAGAAAGGTTTAGTTTGACGCAGTTGGCCAGCTTAAACATGTATTGCAATATGTGTGAACTAAAAATCTCAATGTTTATGGCAAAGTTTGCTGGAAAGGATATATAGCAGTGTGCAGAGGGTTGTTCCTGGATCTTCCCATGTCTGTGTGGAGCACAAAGGTGCCATTTTACAAATGTGACAACGGTTGCACTTTAGGCCCTAGTGGAGCTCTGACAGAGTCCTCTTTGGGCTACTTGTTGGGATTTCTTGAAGGTGAAAGTCAAGCTTTCGCCTGTAGCCTCTAGAGGTTCTCTAAAGGTTGGATGTTTCTCTGGATAATCTGTTGTAGAGAGGAGGAGAGCTTGGTACCAAAGCCAATGTCTGAGACAGGGAACCAGCTCAGCACCAGTGTCCTAGACAGTAGCGTCCTAGGCCCTGAAATAGGGGATGAACTCCTCGCTAATGTTGGAGGCTCTACAAGACAAGTGTGAGAGGCCCTGAAACAGGGGATAAACTCCACTCTGATGTCGGAGGCTCCGCAGAGACACAGGAGTGCAAAGCCCTGAATATGGGGTACGAGCCTAGTATCTGGTCCAGATTAATGGCAAACTGAGCGGCCATGAGCTGCAGCCAAAGAGCGCGGGATGCCCTAGTGAAGCATGCTTCTCACATCCTCTAGAGCTTTGAAGGTCAGTAGCCAGGTTTTAACCTAGCAGCTCTCCCCCCACTTTGTGTCTTTTTGCCCCATGTTGGCATTGTGTCCACAGTAGCATTTGCTTTTGGTAGAGTAGGGTTTGGCCAGAAAGGTTTAGTTTGACGCAGTTGGCCAGCTTAAACATGTATTGCAATATGTGTGAACTAAAAATCTCAATGTTTATGGCAAAGTTTGCTGGAAAGGATATATAGCAGTGTGCAGAGGGTTGTTCCTGGATCTTCCCATGTCTGTGTGGAGCACAAAGGTGCCATTTTACAAATGTGACAACGGTTGCACTGTAGGCCCTAGTGGAGCTCTGACAGAGTCCTCTTTGGGCTACTTGTTGGGATTTCTTGAAGGTGAAAGTCAAGCTTTCGCCTGTAGCCTCTAGAGGTTCTCTAAAGGTTGGATGTTTCTCTGGATAATCTGTTGTAGAGAGGAGGAGAGCTTGGTACCAAAGCCAATGTCTGAGACAGGGAACCAGCTCAGCACCAGTGTCCTAGACAGTAGCGTCCTAGGCCCTGAAATAGGGGATGAACTCCTCGCTAATGTTGGAGGCTCTACAAGACAAGTGTGAGAGGCCCTGAAACAGGGGATAAACTCCACTCTGATGTCGGAGGCTCCGCAGAGACACAGGAGTGCAAAGCCCTGAATATGGGGTACGAGCCTAGTATCTGGTCCAGATTAATGGCAAACTGACCGGCCATGAGCTGCAGCCAAAGAGCGCGGGATGCCCTAGTGAAGCATGCTTCTCACATCCTCTAGAGCTTTGAAGGTCAGTAGCCAGGTTTTAACCTAGCAGCTCTCCCCCCACTTTGTGTCTTTTTGCCCCATGTTGGCATTGTGTCCACAGTAGCATTTGCTTTTGGTAGAGTAGGGTTTGGCCAGAAAGGTTTAGTTTGACGCAGTTGGCCAGCTTAAACATGTATTGCAATATGTGTGAACTAAAAATCTCAATGTTTATGGCAAAGTTTGCTGGAAAGGATATATAGCAGTGTGCAGAGGGTTGTTCCTGGATCTTCCCATGTCTGTGTGGAGCACAAAGGTGCCATTTTACAAATGTGACAACGGTTGCACTGTAGGCCCTAGTGGAGCTCTGACAGAGTCCTCTTTGGGCTACTTGTTGGGATTTCTTGAAGGTGAAAGTCAAGCTTTCGCCTGTAGCCTCTAGAGGTTCTCTAAAGGTTGGATGTTTCTCTGGATAATCTGTTGTAGAGAGGAGGAGAGCTTGGTACCAAAGCCAATGTCTGAGACAGGGAACCAGCTCAGCACCAGTGTCCTAGACAGTAGCGTCCTAGGCCCTGAAATAGGGGATGAACTCCTCGCTAATGTTGGAGGCTCTACAAGACAAGTGTGAGAGGCCCTGAAACAGGGGATAAACTCCACTCTGATGTCGGAGGCTCCGCAGAGACACAGGAGTGCAAAGCCCTGAATATGGGGTACGAGCCTAGTATCTGGTCCAGATTAATGGCAAACTGACCGGCCATGAGCTGCAGCCAAAGTGCGCGGGATGCCCTAGTGAAGCATGCTTCTCACATCCTCTAGAGCTTTGAAGGTCAGTAGCCAGGTTTTAACCTAGCAGCTCTCCCCCCACTTTGTGTCTTTTTGCCCCATGTTGGCATTGTGTCCACAGTAGCATTTGCTTTTGGTAGAGTAGGGTTTGGCCAGAAAGGTTTAGTTTGACGCAGTTGGCCAGCTTAAACATGTATTGCAATATGTGTGAACTAAAAATCTCAATGTTTATGGCAAAGTTTGCTGGAAAGGATATATAGCAGTGTGCAGAGGGTTGTTCCTGGATCTTCCCATGTCTGTGTGGAGCACAAAGGTGCCATTTTACAAATGTGACAACGGTTGCACTGTAGGCCCTAGTGGAGCTCTGACAGAGTCCTCTTTGGGCTACTTGTTGGGATTTCTTGAAGGTGAAAGTCAAGCTTTCGCCTGTAGCCTCTAGAGGTTCTCTAAAGGTTGGATGTTTCTCTGGATAATCTGTTGTAGAGAGGAGGAGAGCTTGGTACCAAAGCCAATGTCTGAGACAGGGAACCAGCTCAGCACCAGTGTCCTAGACAGTAGCGTCCGAGGCCCTGAAATAGGGGATGAACTCCTCGCTAATGTTGGAGGCTCTACAAGACAAGTGTGAGAGGCCCTGAAACAGGGGATAAACTCCACTCTGATGTCGGAGGCTCCGCAGAGACACAGGAGTGCAAAGCCCTGAATATGGGGTACGAGCCTAGTATCTGGTCCAGATTAATGGCAAACTGACCGGCCATGAGCTGCAGCCAAAGAGCGCGGGATGCCCTAGTGAAGCATGCTTCTCACATCCTCTAGAGCTTTGAAGGTCAGTAGCCAGGTTTTAACCTAGCAGCTCTCCCCCCACTTTGTGTCTTTTTGCCCCATGTTGGCATTGTGTCCACAGTAGCATTTGCTTTTGGTAGAGTAGGGTTTGGCCAGAAAGGTTTAGTTTGACGCAGTTGGCCAGCTTAAACATGTATTGCAATATGTGTGAACTAAAAATCTCAATGTTTATGGCAAAGTTTGCTGGAAAGGATATATAGCAGTGTGCAGAGGGTTGTTCCTGGATCTTCCCATGTCTGTGTGGAGCACAAAGGTGCCATTTTACAAATGTGACAACGGTTGCACTGTAGGCCCTAGTGGAGCTCTGACAGAGTCCTCTTTGGGCTACTTGTTGGGATTTCTTGAAGGTGAAAGTCAAGCTTTCGCCTGTAGCCTCTAGAGGTTCTCTAAAGGTTGGATGTTTCTCTGGATAATCTGTTGTAGAGAGGAGGAGAGCTTGGTACCAAAGCCAATGTCTGAGACAGGGAACCAGCTCAGCACCAGTGTCCTAGACAGTAGCGTCCGAGGCCCTGAAATAGGGGATAAACTCCTCGCTAATGTTGGAGGCTCTACAAGACAAGTGTGAGAGGCCCTGAAACAGGGGATAAACTCCACTCTGATGTCGGAGGCTCCGCAGAGACACAGGAGTGCAAAGCCCTGAATATGGGGTACGAGCCTAGTATCTGGTCCAGATTAATGGCAAACTGACCGGCCATGAGCTGCAGCCAAAGAGCGCGGGATGCCCTAGTGAAGCATGCTTCTCACATCCTCTAGAGCTTTGAAGGTCAGTAGCCAGGTTTTAACCTAGCAGCTCTCCCCCCACTTTGTGTCTTTTTGCCCCATGTTGGCATTGTGTCCACAGTAGCATTTGCTTTTGGTAGAGTAGGGTTTGGCCAGAAAGGTTTAGTTTGACGCAGTTGGCCAGCTTAAACATGTATTGCAATATGTGTGAACTAAAAATCTCAATGTTTATGGCAAAGTTTGCTGGAAAGGATATATAGCAGTGTGCAGAGGGTTGTTCCTGGATCTTCCCATGTCTGTGTGGAGCACAAAGGTGCCATTTTACAAATGTGACAACGGTTGCACTTTAGGCCCTAGTGGAGCTCTGACAGAGTCCTCTTTGGGCTACTTGTTGGGATTTCTTGAAGGTGAAAGTCAAGCTTTCGCCTGTAGCCTCTAGAGGTTCTCTAAAGGTTGGATGTTTCTCTGGATAATCTGTTGTAGAGAGGAGGAGAGCTTGGTACCAAAGCCAATGTCTGAGACAGGGAACCAGCTCAGCACCAGTGTCCTAGACAGTAGCGTCCTAGGCCCTGAAATATGGGATAAACTCCTCGCTAATGTTGGAGGCTCTACAAGACAAGTGTGAGAGGCCCTGAAACAGGGGATAAACTCCACTCTGATGTCGGAGGCTCCGCAGAGACACAGGAGTGCAAAGCCCTGAATATGGGGTACGAGCCTAGTATCTGGTCCAGATTAATGGCAAACTGACCGGCCATGAGCTGCAGCCAAAGAGCGCGGGATGCCCTAGTGAAGCATGCTTCTCACATCCTCTAGAGCTTTGAAGGTCAGTAGCCAGGTTTTAACCTAGCAGCTCTCCCCCCACTTTGTGTCTTTTTGCCCCATGTTGGCATTGTGTCCACAGTAGCATTTGCTTTTGGTAGAGTAGGGTTTGGCCAGAAAGGTTTAGTTTGACGCAGTTGGCCAGCTTAAACATGTATTGCAATATGTGTGAACTAAAAATCTCAATGTTTATGGCAAAGTTTGCTGGAAAGGATATATAGCAGTGTGCAGAGGGTTGTTCCTGGATCTTCCCATGTCTGTGTGGAGCACAAAGGTGCCATTTTACAAATGTGACAACGGTTGCACTGTAGGCCCTAGTGGAGCTCTGACAGAGTCCTCTTTGGGCTACTTGTTGGGATTTCTTGAAGGTGAAAGTCAAGCTTTCGCCTGTAGCCTCTAGAGGTTCTCTAAAGGTTGGATGTTTCTCTGGATAATCTGTTGTAGAGAGGAGGAGAGCTTGGTACCAAAGCCAATGTCTGAGACAGGGAACCAGCTCAGCACCAGTGTCCTAGACAGTAGCGTCCTAGGCCCTGAAATAGGGGATGAACTCCTCGCTAATGTTGGAGGCTCTACAAGACAAGTGTGAGAGGCCCTGAAACAGGGGATAAACTCCACTCTGATGTCGGAGGCTCCGCAGAGACACAGGAGTGCAAAGCCCTGAATATGGGGTACGAGCCTAGTATCTGGTCCAGATTAATGGCAAACTGACCGGCCATGAGCTGCAGCCAAAGTGCGCGGGATGCCCTAGTGAAGCATGCTTCTCACATCCTCTAGAGCTTTGAAGGTCAGTAGCCAGGTTTTAACCTAGCAGCTCTCCCCCCACTTTGTGTCTTTTTGCCCCATGTTGGCATTGTGTCCACAGTAGCATTTGCTTTTGGTAGAGTAGGGTTTGGCCAGAAAGGTTTAGTTTGACGCAGTTGGCCAGCTTAAACATGTATTGCAATATGTGTGAACTAAAAATCTCAATGTTTATGGCAAAGTTTGCTGGAAAGGATATATAGCAGTGTGCAGAGGGTTGTTCCTGGATCTTCCCATGTCTGTGTGGAGCACAAAGGTGCCATTTTACAAATGTGACAACGGTTGCACTGTAGGCCCTAGTGGAGCTCTGACAGAGTCCTCTTTGGGCTACTTGTTGGGATTTCTTGAAGGTGAAAGTCAAGCTTTCGCCTGTAGCCTCTAGAGGTTCTCTAAAGGTTGGATGTTTCTCTGGATAATCTGTTGTAGAGAGGAGGAGAGCTTGGTACCAAAGCCAATGTCTGAGACAGGGAACCAGCTCAGCACCAGTGTCCTAGACAGTAGCGTCCGAGGCCCTGAAATAGGGGATGAACTCCTCGCTAATGTTGGAGGCTCTACAAGACAAGTGTGAGAGGCCCTGAAACAGGGGATAAACTCCACTCTGATGTCGGAGGCTCCGCAGAGACACAGGAGTGCAAAGCCCTGAATATGGGGTACGAGCCTAGTATCTGGTCCAGATTAATGGCAAACTGACCGGCCATGAGCTGCAGCCAAAGAGCGCGGGATGCCCTAGTGAAGCATGCTTCTCACATCCTCTAGAGCTTTGAAGGTCAGTAGCCAGGTTTTAACCTAGCAGCTCTCCCCCCACTTTGTGTCTTTTTGCCCCATGTTGGCATTGTGTCCACAGTAGCATTTGCTTTTGGTAGAGTAGGGTTTGGCCAGAAAGGTTTAGTTTGACGCAGTTGGCCAGCTTAAACATGTATTGCAATATGTGTGAACTAAAAATCTCAATGTTTATGGCAAAGTTTGCTGGAAAGGATATATAGCAGTGTGCAGAGGGTTGTTCCTGGATCTTCCCATGTCTGTGTGGAGCACAAAGGTGCCATTTTACAAATGTGACAACGGTTGCACTGTAGGCCCTAGTGGAGCTCTGACAGAGTCCTCTTTGGGCTACTTGTTGGGATTTCTTGAAGGTGAAAGTCAAGCTTTCGCCTGTAGCCTCTAGAGGTTCTCTAAAGGTTGGATGTTTCTCTGGATAATCTGTTGTAGAGAGGAGGAGAGCTTGGTACCAAAGCCAATGTCTGAGACAGGGAACCAGCTCAGCACCAGTGTCCTAGACAGTAGCGTCCGAGGCCCTGAAATAGGGGATAAACTCCTCGCTAATGTTGGAGGCTCTACAAGACAAGTGTGAGAGGCCCTGAAACAGGGGATAAACTCCACTCTGATGTCGGAGGCTCCGCAGAGACACAGGAGTGCAAAGCCCTGAATATGGGGTACGAGCCTAGTATCTGGTCCAGATTAATGGCAAACTGACCGGCCATGAGCTGCAGCCAAAGAGCACGGGATGCCCTAGTGAAGCATGCTTCTCACATCCTCTAGAGCTTTGAAGGTCAGTAGCCAGGTTTTAACCTAGCAGCTCTCCCCCCACTTTGTGTCTTTTTGCCCCATGTTGGCATTGTGTCCACAGTAGCATTTGCTTTTGGTAGAGTAGGGTTTGGCCAGAAAGGTTTAGTTTGACGCAGTTGGCCAGCTTAAACATGTATTGCAATATGTGTGAACTAAAAATCTCAATGTTTATGGCAAAGTTTGCTGGAAAGGATATATAGCAGTGTGCAGAGGGTTGTTCCTGGATCTTCCCATGTCTGTGTGGAGCACAAAGGTGCCATTTTACAAATGTGACAACGGTTGCACTGTAGGCCCTAGTGGAGCTCTGACAGAGTCCTCTTTGGGCTACTTGTTGGGATTTCTTGAAGGTGAAAGTCAAGCTTTCGCCTGTAGCCTCTAGAGGTTCTCTAAAGGTTGGATGTTTCTCTGGATAATCTGTTGTAGAGAGGAGGAGAGCTTGGTACCAAAGCCAATGTCTGAGACAGGGAACCAGCTCAGCACCAGTGTCCTAGACAGTAGCGTCCTAGGCCCTGAAATAGGGGATGAACTCCTCGCTAATGTTGGAGGCTCTACAAGACAAGTGTGAGAGGCCCTGAAACAGGGGATAAACTCCACTCTGATGTCGGAGGCTCCGCAGAGACACAGGAGTGCAAAGCCCTGAATATGGGGTACGAGCCTAGTATCTGGTCCAGATTAATGGCAAACTGAGCGGCCATGAGCTGCAGCCAAAGTGCGCGGGATGCCCTAGTGAAGCATGCTTCTCACATCCTCTAGAGCTTTGAAGGTCAGTAGCCAGGTTTTAACCTAGCAGCTCTCCCCCCACTTTGTGTCTTTTTGCCCCATGTTGGCATTGTGTCCACAGTAGCATTTGCTTTTGGTAGAGTAGGGTTTGGCCAGAAAGGTTTAGTTTGACGCAGTTGGCCAGCTTAAACATGTATTGCAATATGTGTGAACTAAAAATCTCAATGTTTATGGCAAGGTTTGCTGGAAAGGATATATAGCAGTGTGCAGAGGGTTGTTCCTGGATCTTCCCATGTCTGTGTGGAGCACAAAGGTGCCATTTTACAAATGTGACAACGGTTGCACTGTAGGCCCTAGTGGAGCTCTGACAGAGTCCTCTTTGGGCTACTTGTTGGGATTTCTTGAAGGTGAAAGTCAAGCTTTCGCCTGTAGCCTCTAGAGGTTCTCTAAAGGTTGGATGTTTCTCTGGATAATCTGTTGTAGAGAGGAGGAGAGCTTGGTACCAAAGCCAATGTCTGAGACAGGGAACCAGCTCAGCACCAGTGTCCTAGACAGTAGCGTCCGAGGCCCTGAAATAGGGGATGAACTCCTCGCTAATGTTGGAGGCTCTACAAGACAAGTGTGAGAGGCCCTGAAACAGGGGATAAACTCCACTCTGATGTCGGAGGCTCCGCAGAGACACAGGAGTGCAAAGCCCTGAATATGGGGTACGAGCCTAGTATCTGGTCCAGATTAATGGCAAACTGACCGGCCATGAGCTGCAGCCAAAGAGCGCGGGATGCCCTAGTGAAGCATGCTTCTCACATCCTCTAGAGCTTTGAAGGTCAGTAGCCAGGTTTTAGCCTAGCAGCTCTCCCCCCACTTTGTGTCTTTTTGCCCCATGTTGGCATTGTGTCCACAGTAGCATTTGCTTTTGGTAGAGTAGGGTTTGGCCAGAAAGGTTTAGTTTGACGCAGTTGGCCAGCTTAAACATGTATTGCAATATGTGTGAACTAAAAATCTCAATGTTTATGGCAAAGTTTGCTGGAAAGGATATATAGCAGTGTGCAGAGGGTTGTTCCTGGATCTTCCCATGTCTGTGTGGAGCACAAAGGTGCCATTTTACAAATGTGACAACGGTTGCACTGTAGGCCCTAGTGGAGCTCTGACAGAGTCCTCTTTGGGCTACTTGTTGGGATTTCTTGAAGGTGAAAGTCAAGCTTTCGCCTGTAGCCTCTAGAGGTTCTCTAAAGGTTGGATGTTTCTCTGGATAATCTGTTGTAGAGAGGAGGAGAGCTTGGTACCAAAGCCAATGTCTGAGACAGGGAACCAGCTCAGCACCAGTGTCCTAGACAGTAGCGTCCTAGGCCCTGAAATAGGGGATGAACTCCTCGCTAATGTTGGAGGCTCTACAAGACAAGTGTGAGAGGCCCTGAAACAGGGGATAAACTCCACTCTGATGTCGGAGGCTCCGCAGAGACACAGGAGTGCAAAGCCCTGAATATGGGGTACGAGCCTAGTATCTGGTCCAGATTAATGGCAAACTGACCGGCCATGAGCTGCAGCCAAAGTGCACGGGATGCCCTAGTGAAGCATGCTTCTCACATCCTCTAGAGCTTTGAAGGTCAGTAGCCAGGTTTTAACCTAGCAGCTCTCCCCCCACTTTGTGTCTTTTTGCCCCATGTTGGCATTGTGTCCACAGTAGCGTTTGCTTTTGGTAGAGTAGGGTTTGGCCAGAAAGGTTTAGTTTGACGCAGTTGGCCAGCTTAAACATGTATTGCAATATGTGTGAACTAAAAATCTCAATGTTTATGGCAAAGTTTGCTGGAAAGGATATATAGCAGTGTGCAGAGGGTTGTTCCTGGATCTTCCCATGTCTGTGTGGAGCACAAAGGTGCCATTTTACAAATGTGACAACGGTTGCACTGTAGGCCCTAGTGGAGCTCTGACAGAGTCCTCTTTGGGCTACTTGTTGGGATTTCTTGAAGGTGAAAGTCAAGCTTTCGCCTGTAGCCTCTAGAGGTTCTCTAAAGGTTGGATGTTTCTCTGGATAATCTGTTGTAGAGAGGAGGAGAGCTTGGTACCAAAGCCAATGTCTGAGACAGGGAACCAGCTCAGCACCAGTGTCCTAGACAGTAGCGTCCGAGGCCCTGAAATAGGGGATGAACTCCTCGCTAATGTTGGAGGCTCTACAAGACAAGTGTGAGAGGCCCTGAAACAGGGGATAAACTCCACTCTGATGTCGGAGGCTCCGCAGAGACACAGGAGTGCAAAGCCCTGAATATGGGGTACGAGCCTAGTATCTGGTCCAGATTAATGGCAAACTGACCGGCCATGAGCTGCAGCCAAAGAGCGCGGGATGCCCTAGTGAAGCATGCTTCTCACATCCTCTAGAGCTTTGAAGGTCAGTAGCCAGGTTTTAACCTAGCAGCTCTCCCCCCACTTTGTGTCTTTTTGCCCCATGTTGGCATTGTGTCCACAGTAGCATTTGCTTTTGGTAGAGTAGGGTTTGGCCAGAAAGGTTTAGTTTGACGCAGTTGGCCAGCTTAAACATGTATTGCAATATGTGTGAACTAAAAATCTCAATGTTTATGGCAAAGTTTGCTGGAAAGGATATATAGCAGTGTGCAGAGGGTTGTTCCTGGATCTTCCCATGTCTGTGTGGAGCACAAAGGTGCCATTTTACAAATGTGACAACGGTTGCACTGTAGGCCCTAGTGGAGCTCTGACAGAGTCCTCTTTGGGCTACTTGTTGGGATTTCTTGAAGGTGAAAGTCAAGCTTTCGCCTGTAGCCTCTAGAGGTTCTCTAAAGGTTGGATGTTTCTCTGGATAATCTGTTGTAGAGAGGAGGAGAGCTTGGTACCAAAGCCAATGTCTGAGACAGGGAACCAGCTCAGCACCAGTGTCCTAGACAGTAGCGTCCTAGGCCCTGAAATAGGGGATGAACTCCTCGCTAATGTTGGAGGCTCTACAAGACAAGTGTGAGAGGCCCTGAAACAGGGGATAAACTCCACTCTGATGTCGGAGGCTCCGCAGAGACACAGGAGTGCAAAGCCCTGAATATGGGGTACGAGCCTAGTATCTGGTCCAGATTAATGGCAAACTGACCGGCCATGAGCTGCAGCCAAAGAGCGCGGGATGCCCTAGTGAAGCATGCTTCTCACATCCTCTAGAGCTTTGAAGGTCAGTAGCCAGGTTTTAACCTAGCAGCTCTCCCCCCACTTTGTGTCTTTTTGCCCCATGTTGGCATTGTGTCCACAGTAGCATTTGCTTTTGGTAGAGTAGGGTTTGGCCAGAAAGGTTTAGTTTGATGCAGTTGGCCAGCTTAAACATGTATTGCAATATGTGTGAACTAAAAATCTCAATGTTTATGGCAAAGTTTGCTGGAAAGGATATATAGCAGTGTGCAGAGGGTTGTTCCTGGATCTTCCCATGTCTGTGTGGAGCACAAAGGTGCCATTTTACAAATGTGACAACGGTTGCACTGTAGGCCCTAGTGGAGCTCTGACAGAGTCCTCTTTGGGCTACTTGTTGGGATTTCTTGAAGGTGAAAGTCAAGCTTTCGCCTGTAGCCTCTAGAGGTTCTCTAAAGGTTGGATGTTTCTCTGGATAATCTGTTGTAGAGAGGAGGAGAGCTTGGTACCAAAGCCAATGTCTGAGACAGGGAACCAGCTCAGCACCAGTGTCCTAGACAGTAGCGTCCTAGGCCCTGAAATAGGGGATAAACTCCTCGCTAATGTTGGAGGCTCTACAAGACAAGTGTGAGAGGCCCTGAAACAGGGGATAAACTCCACTCTGATGTCGGAGGCTCCGCAGAGACACAGGAGTGCAAAGCCCTGAATATGGGGTACGAGCCTAGTATCTGGTCCAGATTAATGGCAAACTGACCGGCCATGAGCTGCAGCCAAAGAGCGCGGGATGCCCTAGTGAAGCATGCTTCTCACATCCTCTAGAGCTTTGAAGGTCAGTAGCCAGGTTTTAACCTAGCAGCTCTCCCCCCACTTTGTGTCTTTTTGCCCCATGTTGGCATTGTGTCCACAGTAGCATTTGCTTTTGGTAGAGTAGGGTTTGGCCAGAAAGGTTTAGTTTGACGCAGTTGGCCAGCTTAAACATGTATTGCAATATGTGTGAACTAAAAATCTCAATGTTTATGGCAAAGTTTGCTGGAAAGGATATATAGCAGTGTGCAGAGGGTTGTTCCTGGATCTTCCCATGTCTGTGTGGAGCACAAAGGTGCCATTTTACAAATGTGACAACGGTTGCACTGTAGGCCCTAGTGGCGCTCTGACAGAGTCCGCTTTGGGCTACTTGTTGGGATTTCTTGAAGGTGAAAGTCAAGCTTTCGCCTGTAGCCTCTAGAGGTTCTCTAAAGGTTGGATGTTTCTCTGGATAATCTGTTGTAGAGAGGAGGAGAGCTTGGTACCAAAGCCAATGTCTGAGACAGGGAACCAGCTCAGCACCAGTGTCCTAGACAGTAGCGTCCTAGGCCCTGAAATAGGGGATAAACTCCTCGCTAATGTTGGAGGCTCTACAAGACAAGTGTGAGAGGCCCTGAAACAGGGGATAAACTCCACTCTGATGTCGGAGGCTCCGCAGAGACACAGGAGTGCAAAGCCCTGAATATGGGGTACGAGCCTAGTATCTGGTCCAGATTAATGGCAAACTGACCGGCCATGAGCTGCAGCCAAAGAGCGCGGGATGCCCTAGTGAAGCATGCTTCTCACATCCTCTAGAGCTTTGAAGGTCAGTAGCCAGGTTTTAACCTAGCAGCTCTCCCCCCACTTTGTGTCTTTTTGCCCCATGTTGGCATTGTGTCCACAGTAGCATTTGCTTTTGGTAGAGTAGGGTTTGGCCAGAAAGGTTTAGTTTGACGCAGTTGGCCAGCTTAAACATGTATTGCAATATGTGTGAACTAAAAATCTCAATGTTTATGGCAAAGTTTGCTGGAAAGGATATATAGCAGTGTGCAGAGGGTTGTTCCTGGATCTTCCCATGTCTGTGTGGAGCACAAAGGTGCCATTTTACAAATGTGACAACGGTTGCACTGTAGGCCCTAGTGGAGCTCTGACAGAGTCCTCTTTGGGCTACTTGTTGGGATTTCTTGAAGGTGAAAGTCAAGCTTTCGCCTGTAGCCTCTAGAGGTTCTCTAAAGGTTGGATGTTTCTCTGGATAATCTGTTGTAGAGAGGAGGAGAGCTTGGTACCAAAGCCAATGTCTGAGACAGGGAACCAGCTCAGCACCAGTGTCCTAGACAGTAGCGTCCGAGGCCCTGAAATAGGGGATGAACTCCTCGCTAATGTTGGAGGCTCTACAAGACAAGTGTGAGAGGCCCTGAAACAGGGGATAAACTCCACTCTGATGTCGGAGGCTCCGCAGAGACACAGGAGTGCAAAGCCCTGAATATGGGGTACGAGCCTAGTATCTGGTCCAGATTAATGGCAAACTGACCGGCCATGAGCTGCAGCCAAAGAGCGCGGGATGCCCTAGTGAAGCATGCTTCTCACATCCTCTAGAGCTTTGAAGGCTAGTAGCCAGGTTTTAACCTAGCAGCTCTCCCCCCACTTTGTGTCTTTTTGCCCCATGTTGGCATTGTGTCCACAGTAGCATTTGCTTTTGGCAGAGTAGGGTTTGGCCAGAAAGGTTTAGTTTGACGCAGTTGGCCAGCTTAAACATGTATTGCAATATGTGTGAACTAAAAATCTCAATGTTTATGGCAAAGTTTGCTGGAAAGGATATATAGCAGTGTGCAGAGGGTTGTTCCTGGATCTTCCCATGTCTGTGTGGAGCACAAAGGTGCCATTTTACAAATGTGACAACGGTTGCACTGTAGGCCCTAGTGGAGCTCTGACAGAGTCCTCTTTGGGCTACTTGTTGGGATTTCTTGAAGGTGAAAGTCAAGCTTTCGCCTGTAGCCTCTAGAGGTTCTCTAAAGGTTGGATGTTTCTCTGGATAATCTGTTGTAGAGAGGAGGAGAGCTTGGTACCAAAGCCAATGTCTGAGACAGGGAACCAGCTCAGCACCAGTGTCCTAGACAGTAGCGTCCGAGGCCCTGAAATAGGGGATGAACTCCTCGCTAATGTTGGAGGCTCTACAAGACAAGTGTGAGAGGCCCTGAAACAGGGGATAAACTCCACTCTGATGTCGGAGGCTCCGCAGAGACACAGGAGTGCAAAGCCCTGAATATCGGGTACGAGCCTAGTATCTGGTCCAGATTAATGGCAAACTGAGCGGCCATGAGCTGCAGCCAAAGAGCGCGGGATGCCCTAGTGAAGCATGCTTCTCACATCCTCTAGAGCTTTGAAGGTCAGTAGCCAGGTTTTAACCTAGCAGCTCTCCCCCCACTTTGTGTCTTTTTGCCCCATGTTGGCATTGTGTCCACAGTAGCATTTGCTTTTGGTAGAGTAGGGTTTGGCCAGAAAGGTTTAGTTTGACGCAGTTGGCCAGCTTAAACATGTATTGCAATATGTGTGAACTAAAAATCTCAATGTTTATGGCAAAGTTTGCTGGAAAGGATATATAGCAGTGTGCAGAGGGTTGTTCCTGGATCTTCCCATGTCTGTGTGGAGCACAAAGGTGCCATTTTACAAATGTGACAACGGTTGCACTGTAGGCCCTAGTGGAGCTCTGACAGAGTCCTCTTTGGGCTACTTGTTGGGATTTCTTGAAGGTGAAAGTCAAGCTTTCGCCTGTAGCCTCTAGAGGTTCTCTAAAGGTTGGATGTTTCTCTGGATAATCTGTTGTAGAGAGGAGGAGAGCTTGGTACCAAAGCCAATGTCTGAGACAGGGAACCAGCTCAGCACCAGTGTCCTAAACAGAAGCGTCCTAGGCCCTGAAATAGGGGATAAACTCCTCGCTAATGTTGGAGGCTCTACAAGACAAGTGTGAGAGGCCCTGAAACAGGGGATAAACTCCACTCTGATGTCGGAGGCTCCGCAGAGACACAGGAGTGCAAAGCCCTGAATATGGGGTACGAGCCTAGTATCTGGTCCAGATTAATGGCAAACTGACCGGCCATGAGCTGCAGCCAAAGAGCGCGGGATGCCCTAGTGAAGCATGTTTCTCACATCCTCTAGAGCTTTGAAGGTCAGTAGCCAGGTTTTAACCTAGCAGCTCTCCCCCCACTTTGTGTCTTTTTGCCCCATGTTGGCATTGTGTCCACAGTAGCATTTGCTTTTGGTAGAGTAGGGTTTGGCCAGAAAGGTTTAGTTTGACGCAGTTGGCCAGCTTAAACATGTATTGCAATATGTGTGAACTAAAAATCTCAATGTTTATGGCAAAGTTTGCTGGAAAGGATATATAGCAGTGTGCAGAGGGTTGTTCCTGGATCTTCCCATGTCTGTGTGGGGCACAAAGGTGCCATTTTACAAATGTGACAACGGTTGCACTGTAGGCCCTAGTGGAGCTCTGACAGAATCCTCTTTGGGCTACTTGTTGGGATTTCTTGAAGGTGAAAGTCAAGCTTTCGCCTGTAGCCTCTAGAGGTTCTCTAAAGGTTGGATGTTTCTCTGGATAATCTGTTGTAGAGAGGAGGAGAGCTTGGTACCAAAGCCAATGTCTGAGACAGGAAACCAGCTCAGCACCAGTGTCCTAGACAGAAGCGTCCTAGGCCCTGAAATAGGGGATAAACTCCTCGCTAATGTTGGAGGCTCTACAAGACAAGTGTGAGAGGCCCTGAAACAGGGGATAAACTCCACTCTGATGTCGGAGGCTCCGCAGAGATACAGGAGTGCAAAGCCCTGAATATGGGGTACGAGCCTAGTATCTGGTCCAGATTAATGGCAAACTGACCGGCCATGAGCTGCAGCCAAAGAGCGCGGGACACCTCCAGCGCTGTGGCAGGGGGGACACCTCCAATACTCGGACAGTGGGGACACCTCCAGCACTGGGGCAGGGGGGGCACCTCCAATACTCGGACAGTGGGGACACCTCCAGCACTGGGTCAGTGGGGACACCTCCAGCACTGGGGCAGGGGGGACACCTCCAATACTCGGACAGTGGGGACACCTCCAGCACTGGAGCAGAGGGGACACCTCCAATACTCGGACAGTGGGGACACCTCCAGCACTGGGGCAGGGGGGACACCTCCAATACTCGTTCAGTGGGGACACCTCCAGCACTGGGGCAGGGGGGACACCTCCAGCACTGGGGCAGGTGGCACACCTCCAGCACTGGGGCAGGGGAACACCTCCAATACTCGGACAGTGGGGACACCTCCAGCACTGGGGCAGGGGGGACACCTCCAATACTCGGATAGTGGGGAAATCTCCAGCACTGTGGCAGGGGGGGCACCTGACACCTCCAGCATGGGGAATACCTCCAGCACAGGGGCAGGGGGGACACCTCCAATACTCGGAAAGTGGGGACATCTCCAGCACTGGGGCAGGGGTGGCACCTGACACCTCCAGCAGGGGGGATACCTCCAGCACTGGGGCTGGGGGGGGCACCTTTAATACCAGGGGCCACTCCAGTACTGGGGGGGGCAGCGGCCTCCTCCAATGCTGCAAAAGGGGTGGACACTGCCAAATCCAGGACAGAGGGGATACCTTCAATATGGGGAAAGAGGGGACACCTTCAAAACTGGGAAGGGGGGGGGGGGGGACATGGAACATCTGACAGCTCTAATACCAGGACACATCCAATTCCAGGGGCCACCTCTCCAGTACACCAGGATGGGGGGGACACTTGACACCTTCACAACCAGGACAGGGGGCAGATCCCCTCCAGTACACGGGGGC
Source organism: Staurois parvus (assembly GCF_062004578.1). Taxonomy (NCBI): domain Eukaryota; kingdom Metazoa; phylum Chordata; class Amphibia; order Anura; family Ranidae; genus Staurois; species Staurois parvus. Next base: position 45,523 of record NW_028319170.1, on the reverse strand, counting down.
GATATTGGACACCTGAGATAATAGGACAAGGAGAACATCTCCAATACCAGGGTGGAGGGGGACCTGACGTCTCTTAATACTGCAATGGTGGGGAGGTGGAGGAACATCCAACACCAGGGAGACAACACTTCCAGTACTGTGATGGAGGGGACACCTCCAATACTGGGGCAGGGTAGAAAAGTGATAACTCTAATACCAGGGGGATACCACCATTATTGGGACGGGGGCATCTGATACATCCAGTAATGGAATGGGGGAATGGGCGGCATTTTAAATATCACAGAGACACTGCCATTTCTTGGGTGGGAGGTTCCCCACCAATACCTGGATGGGGGTACACCACCAATACCAGGAACTCTCTAACACCAGGGAGACACCTCCAGTACTAGGATGGAGGGGACACCTAACACTAGGGGCACACTTCTAATACTAGGATCCCTCCCAACACCAGGGAGACACCTCCAATACAAGGACAAATGGGACACTGCCAACACCAGGACAAGGGGTAGGGACACCTGACACCTCCAGTACCTGGATACGGGGTAATATCTGACACCTCCAATACAAAGGGGACCCCTATAGGACTGCTACTAATGATTGTTTTCATAATCGATTAGTTGGCCAATTATTGCTTTGATTAATCAGATAAAAAAAAAACCTTGACAAAAGTGTGGTGTATAATTTAGTTAGTATGTAAAGTTTGAAATAGACAATTTCTTGGATATCAATATGCAGTGGTAAATATAAATAACCAGCTATGTGGTTAAGGAACAAGATATCTTATCCACTCTGAGAATGACAGAAGAGACTTATATACTATTAGAGGTTGAATCTGGTACATATCAGACTCCATTTTTATTTAACCACTTCAAGTCCGGACACTTTTGCCCCCTTCCTGTCCAGGCCAATTTTCAGCTTTCAGCGCTATCATATTTTGAATGACAATTGCGTGGTCATGCAACACTGTACCCATATGAATGTTTTTTAGCATTTTTTTGAGACCAATAAAGCTTTATTTTGGTGGTATTTATTCACCACTTGGATTTTTTTTGTTTTGCTATGTAAATGAAAAAGTCCAAAAATTTTGAGTGTTTTTCTTATAAAATTTTTCAAATAAATATTTCATCATAAATCTTGGCCAAAATTTATTTTGTTATCTTTTTAGTAAAAAAAAAGCCAAATTAGTTTATAACCAAAAATTATCATTTTAAAAAATTTTTTACATTTTTTTATTTTTTTTTTTGCATACTGTCACTCTAGCAGTACAGTGTCACCATGGTGACACTGTACTACTTGTGGGGGATGATTTTTTATTTTTTTGTTTACATTGATTGCTTTTATACCCATAAAGGCTGTAAAAGCAATCATTTCTCCGTCTCTCTGACTACATTCTTGCATCCATTGAGAACTACTGTGTGAGCTGTGATTGGTCCCAGCTTGTCACATGGTACAAGGCTGTTCACAACAGCCTTGTACCATGTGATCTCTGTGATCATTCACAGATTTCAAACGTAGTAAGCAATGATGTCAGAAGTGACATCTTACTTACTCCTAGATTGTTAGCTCCGTGGAGCAGTGCCCTCGAACCCCTCGTGTATCGCATTGTATTGTTACTGTACCCCACTATAATGTACAGCGCTGAGCAAACTCTTAGCGCTATATAAATACTGTATAGTAATAATACTTTGCATGTGATCACTGATTGGCCAAGCAGTGATCACATGATCGGGACCTCGCACAGAGGTTCCGTATGACGATCGGTGTTTCACTGTGTCCGGAGGACACAGCGGGCACCGGATCGTGGTGCTGTGCTATCCCAGGGAGCGCGCAAAAGCAGGGGGCGGGGAGGCCGTTTATAACCGGCCACTCGACCTTGCACTACCACAGTCCTGCCATTTATATACAACAGTGATCCTTAGTAGTGCCTGCTGAGCTCAATGTGGTGAAATTCCTGCTGCAGCATGTGTACTTCCCTGACTGCTGCGCTCCCAGCTTAAGGGGGAACAGTTGAGGGGTGGTAAAAATTTGACTCAACCGTAGCATTCCCCAACCCCCCCAGTGTAAATACACCATTACCACACCAGTGCAGCCAGTCAGTGTCCCTGAACATCGCTATGTCACATCTGCCCCAGTGTTGACGTAAGGTTTTGTTCACAAGGGGCTTATCGATGCATACCTTGTGCAAGGGCCATGTTTACCTGCACAGGTGCTCTGTGCATCCCATGCAGGCAGTCACATTGATTATTGGGACACAACAGCTGCATGGACACAGCCGCTTTTCCCAATCCAACATCAGTGCAGGTGCATGTCCCCGAAATCACTGTCTGCATTTGGGGCTGTACACCTGCAAGGATGTCAAACTGGGAGCAGGTGTTCTGTGCATCCCCATGCAGGCAGTCCTATTCGTTTGGGCGTTTCTGCTGTCCTTGTGCTCCAGGGCCTACATAAATGAGAGAGGTAGTGAGGAAATGAGATGCCTAATTTACACCCTTATAAAGCTTGAAGGTTCTACTTTGATTTTGGGCCCCCCCCCATGTGGGTAAGTTGTGAAAACGTCTCATGCATGTGCTATCCCCATACTAAGGAGGAGAAGCAGAATGTGTTGAGGTGTAATTGTAAGTGTGCCCATGCTGCTTATGTGAAAAAACTTTTTAAAATGACAACTTGGGGAAATGTTTTTTTTTTCTTTCATTTTCTGAACAATTACAACTTCAAAAATGTTACTATGCCTCTTACTAAATACCTTGGACTGTCTGATTTAAAATGAAAAAAAGGGTAATTTGGGGGGTATTTGTACTGTCCTAGCATTTTAGGGCCTCAAGAAATGAGTTGGGCAGTCAGTACATCAGAATTGATCATTTTATGGATATACAGTATATACCATAGTTTGTATGTAGTAGAATGTATTTTGGCCCACATTTATGAAGAAATATTCTTGGCAAAACTTTACAGACAGGAAATGAAGAAATGGCAAAAAACTTTTTTCCATTTTATATAGCGCAAAAAACAAAACAAAAAAAACAGTTGTGACTAAATGACTTAATACCACCAAAAGAAAGCTCTATCTGTCTCACAGATTGATATAAATTTCATATGGGTACAGTGTTGCATGACTGAGTAATTGTCATTCAAAGTACGACAGCGCTGAAATCTGAAAAATGGCCTGGGCAGGAAGGGGGTGAAACAGTCTGGTGTTCAAGCAGATAAAAAGTGTAACGTTTTGTATCTATAGTTGCTGCACTAAGCAAGAAAACTGTAAGATATAGAAACACAATTTATTTCCTACTGTAGCAAACCACTGGGCTGATTATTTTAAGTGACTTCTTATTTCTTTGCAGTTTTTTGGGAATATGGCTGCTAATCCTGAAAACGCTCAATTCTTGCCTTTACTAGAAACCTTGGAAGACACATCTACCTCACATACAGAACAGACAGATGCTTATCTTGCAATTGCAAAGTGAGTACAATTGCATTTTGGAGCTAGAAACATTCCAGATTGTTGCGGTGCAGAATATTGCAGTGGATGCAGGAATTGATTTACTAAGAAATACCTAGCCAATAAATGTTAGTGAACAAGGGGAGCTGTTTTCACTCAATACCAACTTTTCTAGTTGAACAGCCTATTCTTAAAGTGCATCTAAGCCACAAAAAAATGAATATATTGCAGCTTTCTAGTCCTTAGATGTGGTGGCTGCACTAGTTTTCTTCCTTTATTTTTTCCCTGATGATCCTCCAGTAACAAAACTGCCGTAGGATGACAATGCCTACTCTTCCTTTTGTATCAGCAGAAACAAGACAGGACTACAGAATGCTGTCCTTCTCTTATTGTACATACCGGAGGGGAGTGCTTCTGTACACCTTAGAGATAATAGTTAGCAGAGTGCACAGTAAGTTATCAGCTCACGAGATTTCTAACAAGATCAACAGGTATTTTTTGCACTTATCAAGCAGATATAACAAAACCCTTTCAGGCTGAATTCACACTAGAGCGGACAGCTGCCAGAGTGCTTTACCTCTTTGGCAAGCAAATTCAGCTAAAACAACCCCATGGTGTATAATCTTCCATTCTGATCTTTAGAACTATTTAGTGGTGAATATTCCTTCAAGTAGAACATTATATTCCACAATAAAATATTTAGGGTAATGTATATCAGTTTGTGTGTAATAATTTGACATTTGTCCCCTTTGTAGCCGTCTTAGTGGAGAAGATGGGAAAGTTTTCAATGTCTTGGTTGGAAAGCAGTTCTCTCGTCTCTTTGAAGTTTTTAAGGTGAGAAGGATAAAAGTCTTACCTTTTGTGTATGATTTATCTTAACATAAAATGTGTGATTATTGGGGATGAGCGATTTAAAGCTGATCTCCAGGTTTTAGTGAACTTTGAATAGTTTGGACCAAGCTAGTCCAAATGTACTGTTTACATCATTAACAGATGCAGCACCTCTATAAACTGTATGTAGCATCAGCTACATATGCGTTGCTGTGTTCAGGCTATGGGACTATGAATGAATACAAAGGTTCCTCAGGCTGAGGTGGAGACTGTGAGGGCACCCAACCGCCTGTGAATGGCTGAGCAGCACTCAGTCCAATTTGACAGCTGCTGGAACACAGTGCTGTATGTGGCTGAGACGACATACCTGTTTATACAGCGCTCACATCCACTTCATCTGTTAAGTGAAGTAAATTTGTTTATGCCAGCTTGGTCCAAATGACTTAAGTTCACTGAAATCTGCAGTTAGATTTGAATTTACCTACAGTTGACACCCATACATTTTTGCGGAAAATCTCTCATGCAAGAATAGGGATCGTACTTGAGATTGGTAGTCATAGGTCTAATTTCTGGCTAACTGCATTCATAGTACATTTTAAGGTGTTAACAGGCGTAGGGTAACATGCATGCATCAGCAATCATTGGAAAATAGACATCTAAATGTCTGACCAGCATTTGTGCTGCCTTAATGTAATCTAGTGCTTCACCTTGCAAATAAGCCCTATAATTGAAGTAAGAAACTACATTTCCCAGCATGCAATGCTGCATTTCTGCATAGTGGGTGTGTCTCATGGGCGTGTCCTTGTTTTTGTGAGCAAACTGTCTGCATGTGATCTGCTCTGATGGGCAGGGATTGGAGTGCAGAGAGGGTCTGTTGTCGTGACATACGACACTGTCGTGTTCTCAGGGTATTCTGGGGAAGCAGAAGTGTAGTCATTGCACTCAAATCCTGAAAAAAAACAACAGGTTTTAATAGTACAGCGGGTAAAATAAGTATTGAAAACGTCACCGTTTTTCTAGGTAAATATATATCTAAAGGTGCTATTGACATAAAATTTTCCTGAGTCATCTTCTAGGACAGCTTCACTTGAGAGATAGGGCTCCTCCCAGGAAACACCCGCTCCACCTTTTCCCCTTTATAAGTATCCTCTCTCCCAGTGGGCCCTCAGTATTAGTGTTTCCTCCGGCCAGGACGGAGCTACGCCCGGTTTGTTATTTTTTCCCCGGCTGCCTGGCGAGGTACAGAGGGCCCCTGGCTGAGGCCCCCCCTTCCTCCTTTCTCTAAGGATGGCAGGGACCTTGTGGGGGGGTTTTCAGCCAGGCTCATCCTATGGACAGACCCTTCGGGGTGGGGGTGACAGACCCCGGATGGTCCCAGCGGGGCTCTCCAGGGGGGTAGAGCCCGCTCCGCCGACCTGGGCAGTGGTGCCTTTCCCTGGGGGGGCTGAGGTAAGTCCTACCTGTTCCAGGATCCCGGCAGCATGGCCAGGGGGTGAGGCTGTCGGGGTCAGGATGCCGCAAACACGTCACTTCCGGGCACGGGACGGCGTCACTTCCGGCGCAGGAAGCATGGAGCAGCGGCCGCCATGTTGGAAATGGGCGGCGGACCGCAGAACGAGCCCACACCACGGCCGCTTCTCCACCTGCGGCCGTGAGAGGAAGGTCGGCGCGCAGGGATCCCAGGGAGGGGGCGGAGCCCGCCAAACCCTGAAAAACCGCCGCACTGAGGAGGAGTTCGCGGCAGGATGGAGGCAGATCTGTCTGGGCCGGGGGAATCCTGCGGCAAGGTATTTGGCCGCCACTCACCCCCTCCCCCTTCCCCCCCTCCCCCCTCTGGGACCCTTGGGCACCCCCACCCTCATCTCCCCCCCCCCCCCCCACTGCTGACTTTTTAGGGTGTTGGGGGAGTGCACGGGGGGCAATCCCTGGGGGGGGAGCCTCCGCGGTTGATGAATACCTATGTCTTCTTGTCCCCAGATGGGCCCACAGGAGGAGGATAGAGGGGAAAGAGAAGCTCCTTGCGAGCTGAAAAAGAAATGCGCCACTTGCAGAAAGAGGCTGGCGAGTTCCTGACGGAAGCAACTCTGCCAAGACTGCATAGATAAGCTTATCAAAAAGGAGTCTGGGTCCCTCTTTAAGGATTTCTTACAGAACATGATGCAAGAGATGTCCAAGACTTTTCAGAGCTTTAGGGAGCAGAAGCAGGGACCGGCCCAGGACGAGCCCCAACCGGGCACTTCAGGCAATGCCCAGGGGGGGAAAAAGAGGAAGGACCAGGTAACTGTCGCAAGGGGAGCCGAACCATTGAGTACTTCAGACTCGGAGGAAGACGAGGTCGAGGATCATGACCCAAAAGCACAAAGATTCCTTTTTCAGGCAGAAGACACGGAGGGCCTTCTGAAAGTGATCTACGAGACTCTGGATCTGGAGGAGGAACAGCAGGACCCCTCTCTCCATGACCAGCTGTACGCAGGGCTACAAAGAGCAGCCGCACATTCCCAGTGCACTCTGCCCTATGGTCCACTATCAGGAGGGAATGGGAAGAGCCGGAGAAAAAGGCTTTCTTTCCCAAGAACCTTAAGAGGCGATTCCCGTTCAAGGAAGAAGACGCTTCCGTGTGGGAAATCTGCCCGAAGCCAGATGCCCCCCTTTCTAGAATCTTGAAAGCGATGGACCTGTCCTTCGAGGACAGCGGGTCCCTGAATGACCCAATGGATGGACTGGAAAGCGGATACATTCCTGAGGAGAGCATGGGAAGCATCCGCGGTGAATTTCAAGCCAGCAGTTGCGACGACGTGTGTCTCCAGAACTTTGGATGTATGGTTGGGGCAGCTCCGCTCGCACCTGGAACAAGGCACCCCGGCGGAGGAAATCCTGAAGTCGCTGCCTGTACTGGAAAAAGCGGTGGCTTTTATTGCAGACGCATCAGCAGAAACTATCAGATTCTTAGCTAGATCAACGGCGCTCATAAATTCCGCGAGAAGAGCTATCTAGCTAAAGTCTTTGCAGGGGGACCTTGCCTCTAAGTCCAAACTCTGCGGTCTGCCCTTCGAGGGAAAACTCCTCTTCGGGCCGGAACTAACTTCGGTCCTGGAAAGGTCGGCCGATAAAAAAAAGAAGAGCTTTCCAGTCCCCAGCAGGCAAGTAGGACGAAAGGGGTTTCTCCTCAACAGGCAGTACACGATGATTTCAAAGCCAGCGCACAGGCTGGGGCGCAAGGAGGGGCAGGAACGAGTCAAGGGGAAGGGGAGGTTTCCTCTTCAACCCCAACCAGAATAGACCCAAGACCCAGCCCAAGTGACTGGAGAAGCCAGGTGGGAGGAAGGCTGGGGCACTTCCACACACAATGGCTGAAGATCACCCAGAACACTTACATTCTAGAGGCCGTTCGCAGAGGTTACAAAATAGAGTTTTTAAGGCCCCCCCCTCAAAGATTCTTCGCAACACCCCTGCCAAGGGACAGGGAGAAGGCAGATGCATTGGTGGACCTCCTGGAAGGGATGCTCAGGCAGAATGTGATTTGCCAGCTGGAGGAGGAAGAGAAGGGAAGTGGGTTCTTCTCCCATTTCTTCCTAAGGAAGAAGTCGTCCGGTACCTACAGGATGATACTAAATCTGAAGAAGGTAAACAAGTTCGTGAGACCCAAGAAGTTCTGCATGGAGACCTTATACACGGTAAAAGAACTCTTGTCGCCAGGAGCATTCATGGCCTCAATAGATTTGAAAGATGCATATCTGCACGTCCCGATAAGGGAGGAATCGAGGAAGTTCCTGAGGTTTGCGCTGGAAGGCGCAAAAAGAACGATTCTGTTTCAGTTCAATGCACTCCCCTTTGGCCTGTCATCAGCTCCAAGGATATTTACCAAGATCCTGGCGGAACCCCTAAGAGTCTTGAGGCTGGAAGGAATAAATATCATCCCCTACTTGGACGACCTGCTTCTATTTTCAGATACAGAAAGAGGCCTGAGGTCCCACGTCGAACGCACGATATCTTTTCTAGAGAGCTTGGGGTGGTTGATGAACGAGGAAAAATCACAGCTAGTACCCTCCAGGAGGATCACGTACTTGGGGTACATCCTTGACTCCGCAAATGCTTGCTCATACCTGACAACGGAAAAAGCTCTCAAACTGCAGCAAGACACGAGAGCCTTCCGGAGGATGTCGACCTGCACAGTAAGGACCACAATGAAGCTAGTCGGGAGCATGACAGCCGCAATGCCAGGGGTGCAATGGGCACAGCTCCACTCCAGGGTACTACAGAATCACACCCTCTCCCACTGAGATGGCAGCCAAGCAGGTCTGAATTCCAGGATCTGCCTCACTCACAAGGTGAGGGAATCACTAAGGTGGTGGGGGAACATCCACACCTTGGAGGCGGGAAGGAAATGGAAGCAAGCCAGCCCAGTGAGGATCACCACGGATGCAAGCATGACCAGGTGGGTTGCTCATATGGGAGACTGCCTAGCCCAGGGCAGATGGGATGCAGAAAATTCAAGGAAATCATCGAACTACAAGGAGCTGTCGGCAATCTTCAAAGCTCTTACGGCTTTTCAGGAGAGGATAGAGGGGAGAGAAGTCCAGATTCTATCCAACAACACAACGGCAGTAGCATACTTGAACAGGCAGGGGGGCACGAGGTCCCCGAGGCTGATGGAATTGGCAGGAACCCTCCTGACCTGTGCAGAGAGGAACCTAGAGTCCATCACTGCGGTGCATCTAAAAGGGAATCTGAACCAGTTGGCGGACCAGTTGAGTTGGAAAGAGGTCACCCAGACAGAATGGTGCCTCAGTTGTCCAGCATTCAATCAAATATGCGCCAGATGGGGCACCCCCTCTACGGATCTCTTCGTCAACAGCCAAAATGTGAAGCTGGAGAGATACTTCTGCCTGCAGAAGAACCCCAGGAGTGCAGGGATAGACGCGCTAGCCCAGCATTGGGAAGGAAACCTCCTCTATGCCTTTCCTCCGTTCAGATTATTACCAAAGGTGGTACAGAAGATCCAGTCTTCTCAAGCCACGGTCATCCTGATTGCACCATTTTGGCCCAAAAGATCATGGTTCTCCCGGCTGAGGGAACTAAGCTTAACAGACCCATGGATGATACACCTTCACACGATTTACTTGCCCAAGGGGGAGTGCTACATCCTCACCCAGAAAGGCTGTCCCTAGCAGCGTGGCTTCTGAACGGGACAGGCTAGTGGAGAAGGGACTGTCTGAAAGAGTGGTCGCCACCATCTTGGACGGAAGGAAGAAATCAACAAACGCCATATATGATAAAGTCTGGAAGAAATTTTCCGCCTGGAAGGACAGGAACGAGGAACCCGGGCTCCCATCTTGCATACAATGCTTGAATTCCTCCAAGCCGGGGCGGATAAGAACCTGGCCGCTAATACCCTTAAAGTGCAGGTAGCGGCTTTGTCAAGCTTTCTGGAGTTGAGGTTGGCGGCAGACCCGTTGATAATCAGGTTCCTGAGGGCTATCTCCAGGCGCCGAGCCCCGTCCACATCGAAGTACCCCACATGGGACCTGGGCACGGTCCTGAAGAGCGGGCCTCCCCCGGACAGATCTGCAGAGCCGCAACGTGGTCCAGTTTCGCCACCTTTGCTAAGCACTACAGATTGGATCTGATTGGCAGCAATGACCAGGCGTTCGGCAGGAAGGTCCTACAAGCAAGGGGCCCACCCTAATGTATGTATTTCTATTCAACTCCTCTCAAGTGAAGCTGTCCTAGAAGATGACACGGGAAAACGCAGTTATTTACCTGTTAACTGTATTTCCAGGAATCTTCTAGGACAGCATAACTCCCTCCCGATTGCTGTGTGATTATGTACTGATGTCTAGGTATGTTATGAACCTGTGATGGGTTGTCTCTATTACCGTTTTTTATTTTATGCTTTCTCCTAGGCCTTCGGTCATATTCTTATACTGAGGGCCCACTGGGAGAGAGGATACTTATAAAGGGGAAAAGGTGGAGCGGGTGTTTCCTGGGAGGAGCCCTATCTCTCAAGTGAAGCTGTCCTAGAAGATTCCTGGAAATACAGTTAACAGGTAAATAACTGCGTTTTCACCACATGTCAGTAATAATCCGTGCATACAAAAAAAAATAAATACTTCATCCAAAATCCTTGTTGGTAATGACAGCTTCAAGATGCCTCCTATATGGAGAAACTAGTCGCATTGCATTGCTCACGTGTGATTTTTGGCCCATTCTTCCACACAAACGGTCTTCTAATCTTGAAGGTTCTGTGGGCCTCTTCTGTGAACTCTGATCTTTAGTTCTTTCCATAGATTTCCATAGGACTGTGTGTGTAAATCGCACACGTTCCCGCAGCCGCACAAAAAGTGTGTTGCTTTAAGGAAAGTGGTGTCAAAGCACCATGTGATTTCTGTGCGTCCATGTTTTTAAAAAAGATTGCAGGAAACGCAGCTGTGCCCTTGCAAACGTGACACGCAGAACTGCGAAGTTGTGGAACCTACGCTTAATGATTAAGCTGCTTTTTAAGACCCGTGAGCTGTACTTAAAGCTATGGGGCTTTAAATTATTAATCTGCTAATTTTTCTTGCTTTTTAAAATTTAATTTAAAGATTGTCTCAATTAAAATTTAAAAAAAGCAGTCCAGGTTATAGGCCATTTTATCTATTCTGTTCTCAGTTTAATTCTGTCTGATCCAGGCTGCGTAATTCCATGAATTCTGAGCCTGCAACATTGCAGCAGATTGCTGCGATTTTAGTTCCACCATTCCTCCCAAGCTCTTTCCATTCCTGTATTTTCCAGTTTAGGCACGTACTGTATGGCAGTGCTGTGCAAGTACCATTGATACTACTGTATATTACAATTGAGACTCTAAAAAGGTGACCACCGATAGTTGTAAAGCTTTCCACACACATTACAATCTTATTGTAGGGTCTGGGGTTTGGTGGAACATTGTAGACTGAAATATCCTGAGGAGCTGACCAGGGGTCTTTCGTTTCCACTGAAAAAGAGAAGGAGGTGGGAGAGCCCTTATCGTGTACTAAATTCAGAAACAAGGGTAAACGGTTCCACAATAAAAAGAAAAAGGTCAAAATGGACTTGCAGCTGTTGACTGGTCACCCAGCAAGGGGGGTGGGGGACATGCAGCATTCCTAGTGCACAGTGTGGACACGGTCTATGCCTCGGACATTCCCGTTCTGTGGGGGTTCTCAGGTGGGTGAACGCATTGATAGGAAGAGCCAGCACATAAAAGGCTCTCGGTAGTTCGATTGGCTGAGGTGTCCGATGCGGTAGTTCATAATAATAATAAAAAAATGTATTTGGTGAAATAAAGTAATTGGATGTTCTACTAAAGCAGACGACTCCTGCCTATCCTTTGAACAACCACATTGGGTGTCTCTGCAAATCAAACTACTGATGGGCATTTTTTGCACTGACTTTCTGCCAATATCTTATTGTAGTCTTCTTTTGGATCTACCAATTATGTAATGCAAGGGCTTGATTGAATACAAACTGACTGGAAAGTTTAGGAAGGTTCTCCTATTATGTTTTGATGTATTGCAGTCAGATTGTAACATGTATGGTGACCCCTAGAGTATTGGCGTATTTCATGAGTTTTTTTTTTTTCAGTTACTTCACCATAACTAATCCTTGCTTGCTTTACAGACCTGCCTGAAGCATCTGCCACAGCACCTGTGGAATCTGCAGCCACCCTAGACCTTGATGCACAGATTAGTACACTTTCTTTGTTGGTGACTACAGAGGAGCTTGGAAAATATTCTGGAAGCCAGCTTTTTGAAATGCAGGAAAAACTTGGGACGATATCGAACAGCATTCTTCGGCATCTGCAGTCACGATGGAGTTCACCACCTCACGACAGCTCTGTTTAGTTCAGCTCCACGTGTCCTGTGAAATTGCCATTTATCAGGACGCTTTTACTTCCTTCTGATGAAGCATTTTTAATACAAAGACTGCCTACATTTTGTAAGAGATCCATCATGTTTTGTTCCTCTTTGAGTTGTACCACTCTATACACGGCTTCAACTAGATGTTATAACATATTGATTTATTATTGTAGGTTTAAGACAAAGAATGAAAGTGTTATTTAAAACAAGTCTTTATTATATAGAGCAGTTCCAGGACAGAATGCTGATATTTCTATATCCCTGGTAGCTCTGTGATTGGTCACCCTTTGGGAGAGGATTATCTGGACGTGAAAGAAAAGATATTAATTTGCATGCCCAAAGCAACCAGCCAGATGTCACCTGAAGTTTTCAAGGTTCAAAGGTGAAACTTGTGGGCAGTATGTTAATTTGTTTCTTCCCTTCAGTTTTATGAAATTGTAGTGTACAATGCTATTTCTAAATGTTCACCTTGGTATTCTGCTTCTGTACCTAATATTGTAAATTTACTTTGGTGACATGTTTTCTTGTGGACTGGAAAGAGTATTTTTGGTAGCTTTTTGCTTCTGAAAGCTTTATTCGATACAAGTCTCAGAATACCACAGTATGCTAATTTTCATGTTGCCTTTGTTGTAGTGATACACTTTGTCCTTTTTTTTTCTTTTTTTTTTTTTGTAAATTCTGTAAATAGCCTCACTGAAGGTTACTAGTTTTGATAGTAATCCTCTCTGTACATATAATTTAAACAGTTGGTTCCAGCAGAATTCTTAATATTCACTTGCTGCATGTGTTCCTTTTTAGATCTAAAATGTAAAATGAAAACTATTAAAGTACTTTCTCAAGTTTGCAGTAATAGTTTTTTTTCCTTATGAACTGTTATGCATTTGTGGTATTTGTAAATGGGTGGCTTTGGAACTGCATTTTTTTTAATTGAACAATGCTGTATACAGATTCCATGTGAATGGGAACTAGGGATATCATTGGGAAAAAAAACTTTTATATAAAAATACAAATCAACCTGAAGTCTTTATAATAACAGACCAACAGAGAGGCTCAAAACCTGGCCAAATTAGACTTTAACCACTTGATCTCCAGAAGGTTTTAACCCCTTCATGATCATGGAACTTTTTTGCTTTTCAGCACTGCAGCTTTAACTAGCAATTGCTTGGTCATGCAACACTGTACACAAATGAAATGTATATAATTTTTCCCCCCTGGTTGTCTTCCAGGACAGACCTTGAACGATTGAGCTCCTTCAACCAGGATAGGAAACACATTGCTTCAAGCTTCTTAAGATGGTCCTACAGGAACATGGCCATTTTGTGTTTACTCTGTCTGGAAAAAGCATGTTGACTAGAAGAACTGCTTTTTAAGCAGCAAGCCATGTCTCAAGGGCTGCCCAGGAAATGTGCCCTCACCTGCAGTTCTTTACTTTTTGGCCTCAAGTCCCCTCTGCATCGGTGTAGGAATGTACCCGCTTCTACCTCTTTCCAGTGCCAGTGAAGGAGCTGGTTAGAATGGCATCCATCCTTGGCGCGTTTAGGTCAGGCAGTGCTGAGGGAGTGCCTTCCTGGAGGCCGGATGTGACGCAGCTAGCCTGGAAGATGCTGGGTGTCATGATTCTGGGGGATGTGATGTTCTCTCTGCACCAGAGGCTTCTGGTTTCGGCCTCAGAGGCGCAAGAGAAAGGGCAGGGCTGATGCTTATTGCTGGACGCCGACAGCATGGGCCAAAGGGTGCTGGGCGCTAAAGAATGCAGGGGACATCATGGAGGCTTCCTCCTAGGCTCCTGCTATAAAACAGGTAGAAAAGCAGGCTATATACAGTATATTACCAAAAGTATTGGGACACCTGCCTTTACACGCACACTGGCATCCCAATCTTAGTCCGTAGGGTTCAGTACTGAGTTGGCCCACCCTTTATTATTATTATTATTATTATTATACAGTATTTATAAAGCGCCAATAGTTCGCTCAGTGCTGTACATTACAGAGGGGGACAGAACATGTGACAGAACAATACCAATACAGTACAAAACATGAGGGGATTGAGGGCCCTGCTCTTTCGAGCTTACAATCTAGGAGGGAGGGGATGGTGGCACAGGAGGAGATAGCTGTGGGGGATGGAGTGGTAGGAAGAGTGGAGGAGGTCGGCAAGTTAGCAGGGGGTGGTGTAGGCTTCCCTGAAGAGATGGGTTTTCAGGGTGCGCCTAAAGGAGAGGAGAGTAGGTGATAATCTGATGGGTTGGGGCAGGGAGTTCAAGAGGATGGGTGACACCCTGGAGAAGTCCTGGAGGTGGGCATGGGAGGAGCAGACCAGGGAACTAGAGAGAAGGAGGTCTTGTGAGGAGCGGAGTGTGCGTGTTGGGCGGTACTTGGATATTAGGTCAGTGATGTAGTTCGGGGCAGTATGGTGGACAGCTTTGTACGTCAGCGTTAGGATTTTGAATTTGATCCATTGCGCAATCGGAAGCCAGTGGAGGGATTGGCAGAGGGGGGTGGCGGAAACGGAGCGGTTGGAAAGGTGAATGAGTCTGGCAGCCGTATTCAGGATGGACTGAAGCGGGGATAGCCAGCGGCGAGGCAGGCCAGTGAGGAGGGAGTTGCAGTAGTCGAGTCGTGATATGATGAGGGAGTGGATGAGCTGTTTAGTGGTTTCTGGAGTTAGGAACGTGCGGATTTTGGCGATGTTGCGGAGGTGGAGTCTGCACGAGTTTGTTAAAGAGTGGACTTGGGGCTGGAAGGATAGGTTGGAGTCCAAAATGACACCAAGTACTCTGGCCTGCGGGGCGGGTTTGATGGTAGCATTGTTCGATGTGATAGAGAAGTCAATGGGGGGGGGTGTCCGGGCTGGGGGGAAGACAAGAAACTCGGTTTTGGAGAGGTTCAGTTTAAGGAAGTGGAGCGACATCCAGTCTGATATGTCGCTCAACAGGTGTGTGATTCGGGCGGAGACCGAGGGGGTGAGGTGGGGGGTTGAGAGATAGATTTGTGTGTCGTCGGCATAGAGGTGGTAGTTGAAGCCGTGAGAGTGTATGAGTTGGCCAAGGGAGGAGGTGTAGATGGAGAAGAGAAGGGGCCCGAGGACAGAGCCTTGAGGGACCCCAACAGAGAGGGGGAGTGAGAGGGAGGTGGTAGCATTATAGGTAACGCTGAAAGAGCATTGTGACAGGTAGGATGAGAGCCAGGTGTCAGGGCAGGAGCTGAGGAACGGACAGGCAGGCCTAACAATGTAACGCACTGGCTGACGACAACCACCACCCACAGACCAAAGTCCCTCAGGGCGCGGAGTCTAAGTCCCAGGCTGCCCTTCACCAGGGCCCCTGATGGTGGGGATGGACTTGACGCAGCCAGGAACCAGGTCGCGGCCCCCGAGACACCTCAGCTGCGGTAATGGCCGCCGCCAATGGCGTGTAGCTGGTGGAAGAGACAAAAGAGTAGTCAGACAAGCCGGGGTCAACAACAACAGGACAGAACAGTACAGGACAGCAGACGAGAATCACAGGTCACGAGCCGGGTTCAGCAACAGAGGGTCAGATCAAAGGAGAATACAAAGAATGGTCAAGACAAGCCGAATCAGATACCAGGAGAGTCACGAGAGTCAGAACAGAGTAACAGCAACACAAAGACACAAGTGCAAAGAGCATGTGCGGGCCACAGGCTTATATGTCATCAGCCACACCCCTCTGGAGGATGGACCACAGAAACCTGAAGGCATAAAAGGGCTCCCATCATGCACAGCAGAATCCAAGATGGACACCAGCACATGAAGTAACATAACCACAGGAAAAAGGTAGGACCTTGACACCAGGAGAGAGCAGAATCTCTGAGGCCGAGGGAGTGTAGTTTTTTTTTTTTATTGCTATTATTTTATTTATTATCTAATATTATTGATTATATCTGGTGTTATTATTGACTTTTATTTATCATTTTATTATTATTGATATCTATTAATATAGTATTGATTACTATTTTATTACTATTATATCTGTTATTTATTACTGTCTTAGTTTATTGATTACATATGTTCTTAATATTTTATTATTCATATTGTTTATTATTGTCTTTTATTGTTTTATCTATTTTTAGATTTTTTTTTTGTATTTTACCTATAATGTTTATTGATACAGTCAATATTTTATGTATTATCTATTAGTGTTATTTGATTTATTATTTTTTTTTTTTATCTATTATGGATCCCTCATGGATGTCCATTGGGACATCAGTCGGACTGCCTGCATTGAACATCTGTGCATCCCCAAGCAGGTTAAAACAGCTTCTCCTGGGTATTTGCTGTGGGATGCCCCCTGTGAATAAGGAATTTTTTTTTTTGTGTTGCAATGTTATTATTACAGCCCTGGTGGGGGATCTTTGGTGAGATATCAGTGGGCAGCACAGTGGCTAAATGGTTTGCACTTCCGCCTGGCAGTATTAGGGTCGTTGGTTCGAATCCCAGCCACGGCACCTCCTGCCTGGAGTTTGCATGTTCTCCCTGTGCCTGCGTGGGTTTCCTCCCACACTCCAAAGACATGCTGCTCGGTTAATTGGCTCCTGTCTAAAGTGTCCCTAGTATGTATGTGTATGTATGAATGTGAGTTAGGGACCTTAGATTGTACGCCCCTTGAGGGTTAGGGACTGATGTGAATGTACAATATATATGTAAAGCGCTGTGTAAATTGATGGCACTATATAAGTACCTGAAATAAATAATAATAAATATCAGGGGTGCAAATAGACCACCAAAATCTTTATTGAGACGCAGAAAAAGGGACTGAGGATGGAGTCTTTATTTTTTTTTCTCTGCAGCCTCAGGTGCACCGCAGATAATTAGGAAGCTTCTGCTTTCTATTTATTTATAAACAGAAGCATAGAAAAGTAAAAACTATGCTTCAGTGATGAATAAACACAGCAGCGATTGCTCACTGTCTTCATTCAAGAAAGGAAGGGGCTGGTAATCCTGATGTGTTTACCATCGCCCCACCCCCCTGCACATTCTTATGCAATGCCCCTCCCTGCCTGCTCGCTGTCCTGTCACCTGAGCTGCACATACTCAACTCAGCTTACAGCACTGGGCCTGTCTCTGTATGCTAGAATGACTAGCCTCATCCCAAGCTGAAATAAAAATATATATAGTGTTGCGCTCTCAATCCTTCAATCAATATATATTAAAAAATGTGTATTAATAAACATAGATACTTATACTTGTGAATCTTTTGAATCAACTCAAATAACCAGTGTACATGGGGCAATGATAAATAAATAAACAAATAAAAAAATTTAAATAATATAAATATATAATGTATAATTATATATAATATATAATAAATGTCCCAAAAAGTGACTTTGTGCTGAAAAAATCTTCAAATGGCATAAAATCGGTGACTGCTTGTGACTCCTCCCTCAAGTGAAGATGTGCGCTCACCTCATAGGTAGCCTGCAATTAGGCTATTAAAGCTTGCGGTTCACCTCCTTTGGAACCTGCTTGTTACGAACTCCTGTTACAAGAAATCCATGGAATGCGACATATATTATGGAATAAATCTCCTCTCCTAGGGTGCCACTCCTCTATCTTCCTGTCTCCATGCGGTTCTCCATATACAGTCATGGCCGAAATTGTTGGCACCCTTGATATTTTTCCTGAAAATCAAGTATTTCACACAAAAAAGGTATTGCATTAACACATGTTTTGCTATACACATGTTTATTCCCTTTGTATGTATTGGAACAAATATAAAACAGAGGCAGAAAAGCAAATATGACATAATGTCACACAAAACCCCAAAAATGGGCTGGACAAAAGTATTGGCACCCTTAACTTAATATTTGGTTGCACACCCTTTGGAAAACATAACTGAAATCAGTCGCTTCCTATAACCATCAATAAGCTTCTGACACCTCTCACCCGGAATTTTGGACCACTCTTCCTTTGCAAACAGCTCCAGGTCTCTCTTATTGGAAGGACACCTTTTCCCAACAGCAATTTTAAGATCTCTCCACAGGTGTTCAATGGGATTTAGATCTGGGCTCATTGCTGGCCACTTCAGAACTCTCCAGCGCTTCTTTGCCATCCATTTCTGAGTGCTTTTTGACGTATGTTTGGGGTCATTGTCCTGCTGGAAGACCCAGGATCTTGGACGCAAACCCAGCTTTCTGACACTGGGCCCTACAGTGCGACCCAAAATCCTTTGGTAATCCTCAGATTTCATGATGCCTTGCACACAGTCAAGGCACCCAGTGCCAGAGGCAGCAAAACAACCCCAAAACATCATTGAACCTCCACCATATTTTACCGTAGGTACTGTGTTTTGTTCTTTGTAGGCCTCATTCCGTTTTCGGTAAACAGTAGAATGATGTGCTTTACCGAAAAGCTCTATCTTGGTCTCATCTGTCCACAAGACGTTTTCCCAGAAGGCTTTTGGCTTACTCAAGTACATTTTGGCAAACTGTAGTCTTGCTTTTTTATGTCTCTGTGTCAGCAGTGGGGTCCTCCTGGGTCTCCTGCCATAGCGTTTCATTTCATTTAAATGTCGACGGATAGTTCGCGCTGACACTGATGCTCCCTGAGCCTGCAGGACAGCTTGAATGTCTTTGGAACATGTTTGGGGCTGCTTATCCACCATCCGGACTATTCTGCGTTGCAATCTTTCATCAATTTTCCTCATCCGTCCACGACCAGGGAGATTAGCTACAGTGCCATGGGTTGCAAACTTCTTGATAATGTTGCGCACTGTGGACAAAGGCAAATCTAGTTCTCTGGAGATGGACTTGTAACCTTGAGATTGTTGATATTTTGCCACAATTTTGGTTCTCAGGTCCTCAGACAGTTCTCGTCTCCTCTTTCTGTTGTCCATGCTTAGTGTGGCACAGACAGACACACAATGCAAAGGTTAAGTGAACGTCTCTCCTTTTTATCTGCTTTCAGGTGTGATTTCTATATTGCCCACACCTGTTACTTGCCCCAGGTGAGTTTACAGGAGCATCACATGCTTGTAACATTCTTATTTATCCGCAGTTGTGAAAGGGTGCCAATACTTTTGTCCAGCCCATTTTTGGAGGTTTGTGTGACATTATGTCGAATTTGCTTTCTTTCCTCCCTTTTTTTGTTTTGTCCCAATACACACAAAGGGAATAAACATGTGTATAGCAAAACATGTGTTAATGCAATACGTTTCGTGAGAAATACATGATTTCCTGGAGAAATATCAAGGGTGCCAACAATTTCGGCCATGACTGTATAAAAAAGATCCTGACATGGTGCTTTATCGTTTTTAAAAAAGCTTGCCTTTTATTTGCTTTCAGATGTGACACTCACATGTATTCGGATAGTGGTAGTACAAATGTAATCTCAGACTGCCGCTGACTGACGGAGCTGTGCGCTCGTGGTCCGGCCGACGGACTGACTCCCTCCGAGTGACGTTCACAGTCCCACCCCTACGCGTTACGCCACTGGTCACTCATCCCAAGCTGACCAACGAAGATAGCCTGACACAGGAGAAGATGCTGGGAGGCAGTGCAGCTTCCACATACGTGTACAACTAAAACCTCTGTTTTGTAATGTATATTTTTAGGGTCCGATTGTGTTTTGTTTAAGGCTAGCTGGTAAGCATGCTGGGAAATTTCAGTTTGTTTGTACTGTGCAATGCCCTCCCATGTGCACCTTACTTCAAAAGCTAGTTATTAATTGAGGTGCTTCAAATTCCTGTATAGCTTGTTCAATGGATTTGGTGTGGGGGACATACTGGACACCTTTTAACCCTTTCACTGCCAGGTCTTTGGATGGGGGCGTCTGTATATCTGACAAGTATACCAGTATGGCCGGGAAAGACTAATGCAATGCGATCTGCACTGGATTCCATTAAGTGGAGCACAGGGGAGAGATCACATGTTTCATTAAAGAGTACATGTCATCAGAAAAAAAGTTCATGGACTTACTGTGCAATGGGCTAAAGAGAGCTTTTAGACAGTCCTCCTTTGGGCTACCTCGAGGGGAATTTACTTAAAATGGGTGCAGACAGGATCCGGAGTAGTTGTGCATCGTAAACAATCAGCTTCTCACTTCAGCTTGTTGAGTGAAGGTTTGAAATGGACACAAGGAGCTGAGTGGTTGCCATACTCAGTGGCTCCAGATTCTGTCTTCTCCCTTTTTAGTAAACGCCCCCTCAAAATACTACAAAGCTCTTTACTGCTGTCCCGTCTGCGTGTGCACGCTCGACTGTAAAACGGGGAAGAAGGTGTACCCCTTTACGGAGGATAGACAGCAGGACCTGTTCGCCTAAAGTGTGGTTTTCCCATGGGCGTGGTCAACCTGGTTCTTTACACAACAGCCACTGTTGTTAGAGAGAGGTGGGTGGTCAAAGTTGGTCAGACAAGCGACAAACCGCTGGCCGTTTTATTGCACCACGGGTAGGGCGGTTGCGTGCCTCGTGCGCACCCCCTACTTGTTTTGCAATATCACGTTTTAAACGTGATTTTGCCCAGCGGTGCCACCTTGTGGCTGTTTTTCCACAGTGGCTGGATGGCAAGCAGTTAAATGCCCCTACCTGCCTGCTCCATGTCCTCTCCAGCTCTGTAACCTGATCTGCACATGCACAGCTCAGCCTATGGCTCCGGGCCAGTCTCTGTGTGTCAGAATGACTAGCTCCTGTGCATGCACAGAAGTGATGTCATCTCGTGCCAGCCAATAGAGATGGAGAAGATGCAGGACAGGATTGTTGGCGGAAACATGAGTATATCGCTCCTTTTGGTTCCATTTTTATTTCTGTTGTGAATGCTCCAACAGGAAGACTCTCACATTTATGAGTTGGACCGCACTTTACAGAGGAGCCTTGGTGAGGCAGTGCGGCTTCCACATACATTTGCAAATGTCTGCAACTAAAATCTCTGTTTTTAATGTAAATTATTAGGTTGAGTAATTTTTCTTTTTCAAGCTAGCTGGTAAGTGTGCTGGGAAATTTTCTGTTTCAACTGTGCCATGCCCTCCATGTGCATCTTCAATAGCTAGTTATAAATTGGGATTGTTGTCATTTTTTTTTTATAGCTGGTTCACTGGATTTACTGTGGAGACACATTGTAGGCCTTCAGGTGCCATTGTGCTCCTGCCTGGCTTCTATTGGGAGGAAGGGGCTCCCTCCAGGTATACTTGCCTTTAACCGCTTGATGTCAAATCACGTACATGTATGCCATTTGGTGTTAAGTGGTTGTATTGGGATGATAAATGTAGCTTCATGCAGGCATCATCCCGGTACCATTTTTTAGAGCCGACGGTCTAAAAACAAGCAGCTGGAGGGGACACCCCCACCGAGACACCCGATCAACCAGTCCGCGCTTCTGCCGGCTGATCACAGAGCCGAACAAGGAGGGGAACCGCTCCGTTCGGCTCTGTGATTTAGTGAACTGGAAACGATGACCTTACATCACTTCCTATTTATCTGGATGTAAACGGCACCATTTTTAAAAATGAAAAGCATGTGATCAAATACTTTTAAGGGCAGAAGAGGGATTTGGGGTCTTATTGACCTCAGAACCCTCCATAAAGTGTACCTGTCACATGCCTTTTGTTGTCACAAAGGATATTTACATTTCTTGTGACAGCAATAAAATTGCTAAAAGGAAATTAAAGTGACTGACAGTGTAAATATAAAAATTAATAAAAAAAAAAACATTCAAGTGCTCTCATTCCCTTGTGCTTGTGCGCAAAGGCAAATGCACTCATCAGTCACGCACTCAGGCAGTGATCATCCCACACGTGAGGTATCACTGCGAACGTCAGGCACTAATTCTAGCCTATGGACAACTTTTCATCTTTGTCGCACAGGCATGCAAAATTTTAAAGCGTGACATGTTTGGTATCTATTTGCTTGGCGTAACATCATCTTTTATATTTTGCCCCAAAAAATTGGGTTATGTATTGTTTTTGCATTAAAATTAACAAAAATATATTTTTTTTTCCCCCAAAAAATTGGATTTGAAAACTGCTGCGCAAATACCGTGTGACATAAAAAATTGCAACAACCATCAATTTATTTTCTAGAGCAGGGGTGTCAAACTGGCGGCCCTCCAGCTGTTGCCAAACTTCCAAGTCCCATCATGCCTCTACCTTTTGGAGTCATGCTTATAACCGTCAGTATTGCAATGCCTCATGGGACTTGTGGTTTGGCAACAGCTGGAGGGCTGCCAGTTTGACACCTCTGCTCTAGGGCATCTGCTTTAGAAAAATATATCATGTGTTTTGGAGTTTGTGACGGGAGTCACTTAGGGTGGGGGGGGGGGGCATGGAACCCAGATCACTTAGGAGAGGTGGGGAGACCCCTGTCTCAGCTCCCCATATCCCTCTTATGTGTAAATCACCCTGTGCCTGTTAGGGGTACAGGGTGATCTGTCCTAATATTGGGGTGGGGGGGGCGGTTGTAAATAATAAATACATTTTAGTAAATTGTTTGACTGGACAAACGAGAGTACATATATGCACATTTTTTTGCACATTCAATGCATGGACAAATTAAGTTTGAAAAATTCACTTGCTTTTAACATGAAATTTTAAAATAAATATAATTTTTTAATGAAAACCACATAAAGCGTTCAACCCACTAACGATTAGGAAATCGAACGAATGTTCTGAAGGTAAAAATTTTCATACAAAAATTGTATATTTGTATGGCCAGCTTAATAGATGGACAAGCCGAAATATCAGACAAGTGTTTTTGAATCTGCGGATTCCCGCTGATAATAAGGGGACGCAAGCAATTCTATCCCTTGACACTGCCGAAGAGTTTCACAGCATTGAGTGGCATTATTTTTGGCAGGTGCTCTCTGCATTTCAGTTTGGCCCATGTTTCATAAAATGGATATGGTTACTGTATACCACCAATGTACGTATAAAATTGATAATGTATTGTAGGACCCCATTTCCTCTGCATGGGGAATGAGGCAGGGGTGTCTTATTATCGTCCTTGCTCCTTGGTACTGGTACGTCACTGTATTGGAAGAGTGATATCTCTTTCATTGCTGCAGCTACAAAAATGATGGCGATATCATTTTCTTCTGCCAGCAATCCCCTTCCCTGTAAAAGCAATCCTAAGAAGCTGCTGGATTACTGTTACCGGTGACGGAAGCTGGTCCCACTCCCGCCGCCGCAGATGCCACCTTTACCTGGCTCTTCTGACCAATCAGGGGGCCCCTTAAGGATGCCACTGGCAGCATCGGCTTCCCTGAACACAGAGGAACTGATCTTACTCCTCCCACTGTATGATGTCAGAAACCGGCTGGTTTCTGACGTCACACAGTGGGACGAACAAGATTTCAGTTTTTTTGTTTGCAAGCCATTCCTAGCTTGTGTAGCAGCAGATCAAACCAATCTCAGTTTTTTGTCTGCTGCTTTGGAGGCCAGAGGAGAGATCTGGGGTCTCAGAGACCCCAGATGTCTCCATAAAGAGGACCTGTCATGGTCCATGCTATTACAAGGGCTGTTGTTCATCCTTTGTGATAGCAATATAGGTGATAAAAAAAAAATATAAAGGTAAAGTGTAAAAACAAAATAAATAAATAAATGAAATTGAACCACTTTCCAGCCGACTTATAGCAGCAGTAATGCTACAGGGCGGCAGGGCTGTGCAGTCACGTGTGTATATATATATATATATATATATATATATATATATATATATATATGTGATTTAGTACAATTGTAGAAAGTGCAGCGCTAATAATAAGACTGGATAAGTAACTGGATATTATCCAAATAAAGTGCTTAGTAATAACAAAACAAAATGCTTAATATCCAGATAAAGTGCTTAGTAAATAACCACCTTAGGAAATAATTGATATGCAAATCAATGAATAAATATTAATTAATAATGTCCAGATATATAATAAATAAAAACAGTCCCAATAAGTGTAAGTGATTTGGATATGAACTAATAAATCTTGTTATCCCAGTGGCATATAAACAGATATTCCGGAGACATGTAGAGTATGGTAAAAATGCACACTCACCAGATGCGCATTTTAAATGCGCAGTGTATAAATATGTTGTTGTCAGCCAGAGGTCCCCTTTAGGGTGGGATGAAATACAGCCTGGTCTGGATATCCCTCCTCTGGAGTCTGGGGTGGTTAGAAGTCAGCCAGAGGTCCCCCTTAGATATTCCATCCCACCTAAAGGGGACCTCTGGCTGAAGGTTGTCTGAAAGTACTTCAAGTTACCCTTTTCTTTTACCATTGGATTGTCACATGAATGGACTTTCTTGATTGAAAACTGCATACACTGTTAGAAATGAGTTTCATGACTCACTGCATTTCAAAACAAACATCAAATTGACCAATTAGTAAATGAAAGGAATGTTCTTAAGATGAAAAGTCACAAACACAATTCTTGTCAGGGAAGAAGATTGTTACAGCTGCGCACACGTGCATGTACTGACGAGCACAGGCGGGCTATTTAAACCCCTGCTGCAAACAGAATGGTGCCTTCTGATCTACTACTTCCTGTTTCCTGTATCTTGACTCCTGTGACCTCCTTGCTTGATTCCTGACAAACAATTGAACTCCACCTGCACTGACCCGGCTCTCCCTTGACTATCTGCTTTCTTGTTCCTCTGTACCTGATCCGTCCGATTGACCCTGCCCCGGCCTGCCTGACTATTCTACTCTGCCTGTGACTATCCTTGGCTACCAGCTGACACGGTCATCCACATCTCAGCTACACGTCTCTGCTGCACCTGCTCACCTGCATCCTGCTACCCGCATCCTGGTATTCTGGGTCTCCACCTGCCAGCTGTCACCGCAGACCCGTCAGGCACTCATGCCTCTCCCAGCTCGTTACTTCCTGTCTACTTTATCAGGGGTCCCAAACAGGAGTGGAAAGAGGACGCCCTCTCTCCACATCAGGCTCCACCACCAGGTATGTTACAATTCTTTTCCTATATGAGCAGATATAGATTTTTTCCGTAGGTTACCGTGGTTATATAGCTTGTACAGTTCATGGACTTACTGTGCAATGGGCTAAAGAGAGCTTGTAGACAGTCCTCCTTTGGGCTACCTCGAGGGGAATTTACTTAAAATGGGTGCAGACAGGATCCGGAGTAGTTGTGCATCGTAAGCAATCAGCTTCTCACTTCAGCTTGTTGAGTGAAGGTTTGAAATGGACACAAGGAGCTGAGTGGTTGCCATACTCAGTGGCTCCAGATTCTGTCTTCTCCCTTTTTAGTAAACTCCCCCTCAAAATACTACAAAGCCCTTTACTGCTGTCCCGTCTGTGTGTGCACGCTCGACTGTAAAACGGGTAAGAAGGTGTACCTCTTTACGGAGGATAGACAGCAGGACCTGTTCGCCTAAAGCGTGGTTTTCCCATGGACGTGGTGAACCCATCATTCTTTATACAACAGCCACTGTTGTTAAGGTGGTGGAAAGTCAAGGTAGCCAGACAAGCGAGAAACCATTGGCCGTTTTATTGCAGCAAGCTCAGACGATCTCCATACTGCTTTATGGGGAACAGACAGCAAAACCTGTTCTTCCAAAGTGCAGAAAAGCGGTATGGTATGGTATTGTATGTGATATGCATGCAAAAGAGATGAGGCTTATAGTTTGTAAACTTCTCAAAGAGGATCTACAGTCATAAAAAGAAAAAAGCATCTACAAATACTGCAGCTGACAATTTTTAAAAACGGATATCTCCCGGTCTAGGGATCCAGCACTGTCCTCACCCAGGCCGGTTCTTTGCCAGTCTTTGGGTCCCAAGTGCTGCCATGTTGACTGTTTTAAGCCTGCTTTGACTCCTTGTGGCTTCACAGCTGGCTCCCCACCATGCATGCATGAGCTGCACTGTGATCTGTGAGTGGTCCGGCAGCTTCCTAGGACCTTTGAAGTGTCCCAGGAGACTGCAGGCGGTGAGGGGGGGGACACATTTCCTCTGGGCTCACCCAGACAATGCCTGCAGAAGTGAGTGGGTACTTGTTAAAACCAAGTACCCACTCCCCTTCCTCCTCCAAAATAAAACAGCTTTGCATTAGTGGCAGAGTAGGGAGGAAAGGAGTAGGAACAGCAGAACTTGCAAAAGAGTTTACATCAAAATCAACATTTATTCCTTTAGTCTTCCTGGGACCAATGTTTTTTGAATCTTCAATCCATTTCTGTGTTTGTTTAGCACCAGAGAGATTTAGAGAACCCCAGCTTGGGAAACATTGTCTGCAGCACAACCCATCTCCACCTAAGAGCCCTGGAGAACCACCGAAAGAAAGCTCAATTCATGGGGAAAAAAAGATGTAAATTTAATTTTGGTGCAGTGTTGCATGACTGCGCAATTGTCAGTTAAAGTAACGCAGCGCCGTAACACAAACCGCTTATGTAACCGCTTCCTGACCGCCCTGTAGCAGAAATACATGGGTGCGCAAAATCACATATCTATACGTGATTCACGCTTCCTTGGTTTTCAGGCCCCTCCCAGATAGCGTCAGATTGCCCGTCAGTACACCAGTCATCTTATTTAACCCCTTGATTGCCAGGAAGACGCTCATACACAGTAAACCTTCATCGCTAGTATGTCTGAACAGATCAATATCTTGATTCAGATCAGTACTATACCAGCGTTCACATTAGTATAGCATCCCCAAAAATGCAGCGTTAGTGGGACTAGCCCCGGCACCTGCCAACACCTGTGTTTACCCCCTACACTTACCCCCCCCTCCCTTCTCCCCAGCAAGTGCAATGTCAGTAGGTCACTGTCACTTGATACATTGTACACAAAACCGTTTTGTTGGCAGAATCAGGCCTGATCTCTGTTAGCACTTTCCAGTAAATTTTGATGACTCTAAAATGCAGCAGAGTGCCAGTGCTAGTGCCATACTACCTTTTGGTGAACTGGCGAGCACCAGCGGTCTAGTAAATCCTGGTCTTTCACATACCTCTTAGATTGTAAGCTCCCAGGATCAGGCCCTCCTAACCCTCTTGTGTTGAACTGTATTATTTCCCGTTATATTGTAAAGCACTGAGCAAACTGTTGGCGCTATATAAATCCTGTACCAGCACTGCAGTATGATTTGGCAACATGGCGAGTCCCATAAGCGTAGTGCAAGCTGGCGCAGTGGTGAGCACAAGTATTGTCCGGCAACCACCAAGAATTCACACACAGGCCCGTAGAGCCGCCAACCCAAATTCAAACCTTGCCAGACCATTCACATGGAAACCCATTACGGTTTCTGAATTAAATTTTTTTTTTTTTTGGACCTAACCCTCAACATTGGCATTACTAAAAAAAATGAACTGCGGTTGTATTGGTCCGCAGACCCGATTCATCATATGCCCGTCTTCTCTGCTGCCATGGCCAGGCATAGATATGAGAGTATAATGTGATTTATGCATTTAAATTACATTACACTCTGTCGTCCTCGGGGTGACCTTGAATTTGATCGGCTCCCCAAAATTCAGCCCCTCACAAATCATCTTAACCAAAAATTTGCAGATGTTTATACTCCCCAGCAAAACATCTGCGTTGATGAGTCCCTCATTAATTTTTCTGGCCGCCTTGCATTCAAACAATTTCTCCCCAGCAAGCGTGCCAAATATGGGGTCAAGGTGTATAAGACCCGTGAGAGGACAACAGGCTATACTTATAAGTTTCGGATTTACGAGAGAAAAGATAGTCACGTGGAGCCCCCCAGATGCCCAGACTAAATGGGGAGCAGTGGCATGATAGTTTGGGACTTGGCGTCATCCTTTTTCCATATGGGGTACCACTTATACATGGACAATTTTTATTCAAGCGTGCCACTATTTAGACATTTGTACAATCTTGGAACTGGCGTATGTGGCAAAGTGTGACCTCATGTGTGCCCACCATTAGAAGTGGGTGGATGCAGGTATATTCTAATGGTGGGCATATCACATACTTTTTCTGGCAGAGATTTCTTCTCTTTTTTTTTATTCAGTCCACAGGCTTCATACAAAAAAAAAAAAAAAAAGAACATAGCATATACAGTAATACCTTGGTTTACAAATGCCTATGTTAACGTAATTTTCGGTTTACGAATAAAAATCCACTGAAAATAATGCCTCGTTTGCAAATTTTTTACAAATTGTTTTCACAATACTAAGTGTATGTCAGTGCTGATTTTTAAATGCAATTGCCATCTTTTTTTTTTTCTTCTTCAGTATAGCTCACAACATTAGCTGTCAGTTTCCGAGAGCTAAAGGATACTTTGTATATTTTAAGAAACTGAAAGGAAACATTGTATCTTTGAACTTGGGGAAATAAACTAAAAGAAACTCTCTTTCAGCTGGAGGGGGAAAGTGACAGCTGAATTTCTGAACTACTGTATAGTGAAGGGAAAAAAACCAAAACTGTAATTACGTTTAAAAACTGACACCTGACAGCTGAGTGAATTGCCTGCAATTAAAATTTTTATTTAATTACCAGCAATTCTTTTACATTCATCTGTCAGTGGGGAACCCCGCTGACAGCTGAAACATTAACACATGGTTGTCACTACTAAAATACCGCATGAGTTAATAAAATAACATAATAATATTTTAGTAGTGTTTACTGTTTTTCTGACCATCTGAACGGATTAATTGGTTTTCAATGTATTCCTATGGGAAACAGTGTTTTGGTTTACAAATTTTTCGCTATATGAAATGTCCTGCAGAACGAATTAAATTCGTACACCGAGGTACTGGACTTTAAATGGTTATACCAGGATGATACCTACAGCTGCAGGCATCATCCTGGTATCATTTCTTTTCAGCCAGCGATCGGCTTTCATGTAAAAGCAATCCTAGTGGCTAATTAGCTGCAGGATTGCTTTTACAAGCAGCAGAAGACGATGCCCCCTTCCCCCACTGCCTTCCACGGCCTTCTCGGGCAGTCCCGTGCCATCGGGGGAACCTGAGAATGCAGCCGGTGTTTCTGCCAGCTGACCATAGAGCTGATTGGAGACCAGTATGGTGCCAATCATCTCTATAGCCTAAGAAATCAGAAGTTACGAGCATTTCATCACTTCAGTTTTGCAGGATATAAACAGCGCCATTTGTAAATTGGGAAACCATCTGATCACACCGATCTTGGTTTCATTAGATAATGTAAGGGCAGAGGAGATATCAAGAGTCTGATTTCTGAAAAAAGAATATATGACAATGCCCACTGAAGTTATAGGGGATATTTGCATTCCCTGTGATAGCATTAAAAGTGATAAAAAAAAGGGACAGTGTAAAAATAATTTAAAAAATCAAAATAACTTAAAAAAAAAAAAAGTACCCTCACCCTCCCACGCACACCTGCATTCGTGAGCCTTGACCCTGTGCCAGTATGGAAACAGCAGTTGCACCATGCATGTGAGGTATCGCCACGAACGTCAAATCAAGGGCAGTAATTCTGACACTAGACCTCCTCTGTACATCTAAAATGGTAGCTTGTAAAGGCTTTTAAAATGTTGCCTATGGATATTAAAAACGTATGCAGTTTGTCGCCATTGCATGGGGCATGCAGTTTTAAAGCATGTCATGTTTGGTATCTATTTGCTCGGCATACCATCATCTTTTATATTTTACCAAATAATTGGCCAATATATTGTGTTTTTGTGCATTAAAAGTAAAAAAATTTTATTTATTTTTTTAAATTGCGTTTGAAAAATCGCTGCACGAGTACTATGTAACATAAAAAATTGCAGCACCCACCATTTAATTCACTAGGGTGTTTGCTTTAAAAATTATATAATGTGTGGGGTTTAAATTAATTTCCTAGCAAAAAAATACTGATTTTTTCATGTGAACAAACAGTGGCAGAAAAGGCTTGGTCTTCAGGTGGTTAGAAGAGTGAGTGATGTGTGGCATAAACTTCTAATGCCCCCACCGCCCAAAACGACCCCTTTTTGAAAAGTAGACACCCCAAACTATTTGCTGAGAGGCATGTTGAATCAATAGAAGAATTTATTTTTTTACCACAAGTTTTTGGAAAATGACCATTTTTTTTTTTTACATAAAATTGTCACTTAAATGATTTATTGTTCACACATGCCATGGGTATATGTGGAATTACTCCACAAAATACATTCTGCTACTTCTCCCAAATATGGGGGTACCACATGTGAGCGACGTTTTGGCAGTCTAGCCAAGTACAGGACCCCAAAATCCAAACCCCCCCCCCAAATAACCACTTTTTAGAAAGTAGACACCCCAAGAAATTTGATAAGAAGCATGGTGAGTATTTTGCAGATCTCGTTTGTTGCCACAAGTTTTTGGAAAATGAAGAAAACAAAAACATATTTTTTCTTTTCTTTTTTTATATTTCAAAACCTTGTGAGAAAAAATGAGATCTGCAAAATACTCATCATGCCTCTTTTTAAATTCCTTGTGTCTACTTTCCAAAAAGGGGTAATTTGGAGGGGTTTGGGGCTATCCTGGCATTTCAGGGCCTTCGAAACTGTGATAGGTAGTAAGGAAGTGAAATGAGGAAGTTACGCACCTGCAGGCTTTCAAAGTGGTCATTGGATTTCAGGCTTCTGTATATGGCTAGGCTCCCAAAAACGTCTCACCCATGTGGTATCCCCATACTCAGTAGAAGTAGCAGAATGTATTTTAGGGTGTAATTCCACATATGCCCATGGCTTGTGCGAGAAATATATAATTTAAATGACAACTTTGTGTAAAAAAAAAAAAAAGTTTTTGTCATATTCCAGAAACTTGTGGAAAAAAATAAATCTTCCATGGACTCAATATGCCTCTCAGCAGATAGTGTAGGGTGTCTACTTTCCGAAAAGGGGTCATTTGGGGGTGTTTGTACTGTCCTGGTATTTTAGCACCTCAAGAAATGTGATGGGCAGTAAGAAAGGAAAAGCTGTGTAAATTCCAGTATCTATACCATAGTTTGTAGACGCTATAACTTTCACACAAAGCAATCAATATACACTTATTGGTATTTTTTTTACCAAAAACATGTAGCAGAATACATTTTGGCCTAAATTTATAACTAACTTTGAGTTTACTATATATTTTGTATAGCCGAAAGTAAAAAGTATTGTTTTTCTTCAAAATATTCGGTCTTTTTTGTTTATAGCGCAAAAAATAAAAAGCGCACAGGTGATCAAATACCACCGAAAGAAAGCTCTATTTGTGTGAAAAAAAGGACGTAGATTTCGTTTGGGTACAGCATTGCATGACTGCGCAATTATCAGTTGAATTAGTGCAGTGCCGAGTAGCAAAAAGAGGCCTGGTCATTAATGGGGGTAAATCCTCTAGAGGGCAAGTGGTTAAAAACACGTGCTGTGTGTTTACATTAGAGGGCTGGCATCTGCTTTCATGGGGGGGTGGGGGAATAACTAAGATTTCAATGCCTGTGTTGTGAAATTTGAAATTGAATTTCTGTACAGTGCTTGTAGATACAGATGTAAGGGCATGTTTGAATATACTTTTGCTGCTTGTCCAGAATATGTAAATACTTGGGTGTGCATGATCTGGGCACAGGTGCACTTTAGGGATCACAGGATCTTTTTGTGGCTGCTATTAAAAGAAAAGTAAAGGAATGATTTTAATTTAAAAATCATACTTACCTAGGTGGATGCAGCATCGGTCCGATGGCGCATCTGTCCCCTGCCGGCTTGAAGGGTGAGAAGTCAGAAATCACATGACCACCCTTCGGTGAGTTTTTTCTGCCCCTCTGAGCAGAGAGCGGTGACCATCAGTAACCACCGTCTGCTCAGAGGCAACGCTGCCAACCCCAACCCCCCCTCCCCCGCACTCACTGGAGCGCTGGGCTGTGGAGGGGGAGGGAGCGGCTGGCTCAGGCTCTCAGTGCTTTGTTGAGAGGCTGAGCCAGGTCCCGCTCCAGACTCGGGTGGATCCTGACTTTAAAGTCGGGATTTTTTCCCACCCGAGTGACGTCAGCCAACAGTGGACTTCAGCCTGCTGCCAGCTGAAGATGGGTCACAGGAGTGCAGAACGAACTGCACTCCTGTGATCCACAGGAGAAGTACAGCCAAAAACGCTTAGGTCAGGTCACCAAATCCTCCTTTCATAGAAGAATAAAACTATATGCCTGACAAGATCAGAGTGTTTACCACTGGTTTTTATATTCAGATGAGTTAGGAATGCCTGAAAATAAAATACAGGCGTACCTCGGTTTACGAACGCCACAGTTAATGTAATTTTCGGTTTACGAATAAAAATCCATTGAAAATAATGCCTCAGTTTGCAAATTTTTTTCCCAATATGAACAGATTAATTGGTTTTCAATGCATTTACAATTTTTTTTTATCATGTCCCTGTACAGTATTTATACCTTTTAACCACTTGCCGCCCTGCCACTGCACATATACGTGTGCAGGGCGGCAGTGGGGCGCAAAAGCACGTTTTAAAAAGGGGTCCGCGCTCCCGACGTTTTTGCGGGCAGGGAGCGCGGCGCTCCCGCCAACCCGCGGGCGACACCATTTGATCCCAGAGGGATCAATCATTTGATTTCAGCCAGTGATGTCTGGCTGAAATCGGATGATCGGTCCCTGTCCTATCCTGTCCTGTGTTGACAGTTACACAGGACAGGATATGATGTCATTCTTCTCTGCCTGGACACATTCTGTTCCAGACAGACAAGAAGACATACAAATTGTGAGTAAAACAGCACATACCCATAGTTAGAACACTCTAGGACACATTTAACCCCCTGATCGCCCCCCCCAGTTAACCCCTTCACTGCCCTGTCACCAGTGTCACTGATCAGTGAACCGATTTTTACTGATCACTGTATCAGTGTCGCTGGCGACTTCCGATAGTGTTAGCGCCCCTCCCAGATAGCGCCAGATTGCCCGCTAATACACCAGTAATCCCGTCTAACCCCTTGATCGCCCCCCCGAGTTAACCCCTTCACTGCCCTGTCACCAGTGTCATTGATCAGTGAACAGATTTTTACTGATCACTGTATCAGTGTCGCTGGCGACTTCCAATAGTGTTAGCGCCCCTCCCAGATAGCGCCAGTTTGCCCGCCAGTACACCAGTAATCCCATTTAACCCCTTGATCCCCCCCAGTTAACCCCTTCACTGCCCTGTCACCAGTGTCATTGATTACAGTGAACAGATTTTTACTGATCACTGTATTAGTGTCACTGGTGACTTCCGATAGTGTTAGCGCCCCTCCCAGATAGCGCCAGTTTGACCGCTAGTGCACCAGAAATCCCATTTAACCCCTTGATCGCCCCCCCCAGTTAACCCCTTCACTGCCCTGTCACCAGTGTCATTGATTACAGTGAACAGATTTTTACTGATCACTGTATTAGTGTCACTGGTGACTTCCGATCCCCTAGTATCCTTCCGGATGTGCTTGCAAATCCCGATTGGCAGCCCACAAATTCTGCAGCACACTTACTTCCCCCATTCACTGCCCAACCCGGAATTCAGGTGGAAACAGCAAATTTAAATACTCCCCTTGATTTTTTTGAGCTGTTTTCACAGAAGATCTTTATGCATTGATTGTGGATCAAAGCAATTTATATGCACGACAATATATCGCCGCCAACCCAAATTCAAACCTTGCCAGACCATTCGCATGGAAACCCATTACGGTTTCCGAATTTAAAGTTTTTTTGGGCCTAACCCTCAACATGGGCATTAATAAAAAAAATCAATTGCGGTTGTACTGGTCCGCAGACCCACTTGTTCACATGTCCGTGTTCTCTGCTGCCATGGCCAGGCATAGATATGAGACGATAATGCGTTTTATGCACTTCCACGACAACACACTCAGTCGTCCTCGGGGTGACCCTGAATTTGACCAGCTCCACAAAATTCGGCCCCTCGTAAATCACTTTAACCAAAAATTTGCAGATGTGTATACTCCCCATAAAAAACATCTTTTTTTATTTTTTTACCACAAGTTTTTGGAAAATGACTAAAAAAAAAATTACTCAAAATTGTCATTTAAATAATTTATTGCTCACACAAGCCATATGTATATGTGGAATTACTCCCCAAAATACATTCTGCTACTTCTCCCAAGTATGGGGGTACCACAGGTGAGAGACATTTTGGCAGTCTAGCCAAGTACAGGACCCCAAAATCCAATAAGCACCTTCAGGCTTTTAAAGGGCTTTATTTCCTCATTACACTTCCTGACTACCTATCACAGTTTCGGAGGCCCTGGAATGCCAGAAAAGCACCAAACCCCCCCCCCCCCCCAAATGACCAATTTTTGGAAAGTAGACACCCAAAGGAATTTGATAAGAAGCATGGTAAGTATTTTGCAGATCTCATTTATTGCCACAAGTTTTTGGAAAATGAAGAAAACAAAAACATATTTTTTCTTTTCTTTTTTATATTTCAAAACCTTGTGAGAAAAAATGAGATCTGCAAAATACTTACCATGCCTCTTTTTAAATTCCTTGGAGTGTCTACTTTCCAAAAAGGGGTCATTTGGGGGGGGGGGGGGGTTGGTGCTATCCTGGCATTTCAGGGCCTCCGAAACTGTGATAGGTAGTGGGGAAGTGAAATGAAGAAGTTACGCACCTTCAGGCTTTCAAAGTGGTCATTGGATTTCAGGCTCCTGTATGTGGCTAGGCTCCCAAAAAGTGTCACATGTGTGGTATCCTCATACTCGGTAGAAGTAGCAGAATGTATTTTGGGGTGTAATTCCACATATACCCATGGCTTGTGCAAGAAATAAATCATTTAAATGACAACTTTGTGTAAAAAAAAAAAAAAAGAAAAAAAAGTTTTTGTCATTTTCCAGAAACTTGTGGAAAAAGAAATAAATCTTCCATGGACACAATATGTCTCTCAGCAGATAGCTTAGGGTGTCTACTTTCCAAAAAGGGGTCATTTGGGGGTGTTTGTTCTATCCTGGTATTTTAGCACCTCAAGAGATGTGATGGGCGGTCAGAAAGTAAAAGCTGTGTAAATTTCAAATTATCTATACCATAGTTTGTAGACGCTATAACTTTCACACAAAGCAATCAATATACACTTATTGGGATTTTTTTTACCAAAAACATGTAGCAGAATACATTTTGGCTTAAATTTATGACCAACTTTGAGTTTACGATATATTTTTTCATAGCTGAAAGTAGAAAATATTGTTTTTTTTCAAAATTTTCGTGTTTTTTTGTTTATAGCGCAAAAAATAAAAAGTGCACAGGTGATAAAATACCACCAAAAGAAAGCTCTATTTGTGTGAAAAAAAGGACGTAAATTTCGTTTGGGTACAGCATTGCATGACCGTGCAATTATCATTTGAATTAGTACAGCGCCAAACAGCAAAAAAAGGCCTGGTCATTAAGTGGGGTAAATCCTCAGGAGCTCAAGTGGTTAAAGTGCACTTTATAAAGAGTTTTGAACAAATAAAATACTTTTTTTAAACTTTTTTCTGACCTCCAGAACGGATTGATTGGTTTTCAGTGCATTCAGTTTACGAATTTTTCGCAATACGAAAAGTCCCGGAGAACGCATTAAATTTGTAAACAGAGGTACGCCTGTAGTGTGATGCAGCGTGCTTTATTTGCATTTCGAGAGGGGATTTTCTGCCTCAGACTGGTGGATCATGGTAGCAACTAGCTGTCTAGATCTTGGTGTCTCGTACCAACAATGTCTCCTTACTTAAAATTGAAAAGCAATGTGTATATAAATTTCCTATATGACTTAATGAAGTTGAAATTGAAAATGGTAAAAAACAAGAAAATTTCACATGGAGGAAACTCTTTGTGAGATAAACACAGAGGCTGTCCTTTTGTGGAGCGGTCCTTCTGAATATTGCTTGGCTTTTGGGGAACTATGACCAGGCTATGAACATTTAAAAATGTACACAGTCTTGCCAATCAGCAAAACAAACCTGCACTGACCTCTGTAGCTGCAGACAACCATTCATTCTCAGAAGCAGCAAAGTCCTTCCAATCAGGCCTCCACACTCTGCCATCTTCCTGAGCACCTTCCCTGTGTTAACCCATTCACACCGGCACCTCCCGGCCCTTTAAGGGTTTCAGAAGCAGGGAGGCGGATCGGGCTTTAGGGTCATGTGACACGCCGCCACATGATCGGGAAAGGTCCCGATCGAAAGAGGAGATCTGGATCTTTCCGTGAGTACCGGACATGTGAGCTGGGAGCGCGTAGGGCGCATTCCCTACAGCACATATGTTCTTTTTTAATAGAACGCAAATGTGCGGCCGCTCGCTGTCTAGGCCCAGACGCAGGACATTTGTGTTCGGCCGGCGTGAAGAGGTTAATATTCGAGTGAGGGTCAGCAACAGGTCTATCGCACCCCCGCCATTGGAAATGCTTTCTCTACTCAGAGAAGCAGCAGTATGATAGCTACATACTCTGCCATGCCTGTGCTACTCCTCTTGCATCCATCCCAAACACTTTGTGATGTTGCATACTAACTCCTGGACAAGATATAAGAGATGGATTGGGAAGGAGGGGTTGGGCACTATGGAGGAGATTTACTAAAACTGGTGCAGCTGTGCATTGTAGCCAATCGGCTTGTAACTTCAGCTTGTTCAAGCAAGCTATGGCAATAAAACCTGGAAGCGGATTGGATTCTATGCAGAGCTGCACCAGATTTTGCACTCTCCAGTTTTATTAAACATCCCTAACTGCTGCTGAAAAGGCAAGAAGGGCATCACGTCTGACAGGGGATAGGATGGCACTTGGGGGTACTTACTAATAATTTAATGATGAGTTGCTGCATAAAGGAGGTACTGTGATGGGAGGGCTTACTGACCACCAGTGTTGTGGATGTTACTGGGGCTCCCTACTAGCCACCAATATAAGGAAAGTATTAATTGTGGGGGGAGGGGGATATACAGACAACCAGTGCATGCTTTATCTTCTTGCCCTTTCATCACAGACCACGCCCACTTTAGTTCGCCCATGCCCTTTTAAACATATGGCCCCCATGCTGATCTTTAATTTCTTCCCTGTTTTTAAAGTGGATCGCCGCGCTGGGGTTGCCTACCTCTGCACTGGAAAGTAAAAGGCCGGCAGTCTTGACATTTCAACCTATGCGTCTTGTTCAGTGGTGGTCGGGTTTCAGCCTTCCTTACCTTGGCCATGTCTCTGAGCATTGGACACCTTGTACTTCTAAGCACTTCAGGTAGGTTGCAGTTCTGGAATATGACCGCACTGGAGAAGAATGGGTTCCTGGTAGATTCACATTTGATTCTTCTCAAATCTTTGGCAGTTAATTTGCATCTTTTGTTTTTCTGAACACGTTTCTTGTGACCCTGTTGACTATTTGCAACAAAACGTTTGATGGTTTTCTGATCACGCCCCATTATTTTAGCAATTTCAAGAGTGCTGCATCCCTCTGACAGACTTTTTACAATTTGTGACTTTTCAGGGTCAGGTAAATCTCTTTTTTGGCCCATTTTGCCTGAGAAAAGGAAGCTGCCTAATAATTATGCACAGCTTGTTATAGGGCGTTGATCTCCTTAGGCCACACCCTCCCTCATTATACAAATATGCATCACCTGATATGCTGACATCCAATAAGCATTCAACTTTATACAGCTTGGAGTTGGATAATAGTCCGACCAGCCTGGAATAGAACTTCTCACCCACAGGAACTGTGATATTGCATTGGAATGAGTCAGCCTATCTACTCTGTGCTTTGGTCCCTACCTAGTAAGTGTACAATAGTCTTTTATGGTTCAGCATTTAGCAGCATTGACAGGACATGTGGCTGCAACTTTCCCTCTCCCCCCACTTCCTCCTTTGGGGGGTTTCAAAGCCAGCAACCAGGGGCAGGAAGTGCATACATAATGTACAGTGGGGAAAATAATTATTTGTTCCCTTGCAGATTTTGTAGGTTTGCCCACTTACAAAGAAATGAAGGGTCTATAATTTTTATCATATGTGTATTCTAAATAACAGAATATCAACCACAAATCCAGAAAAAACACATGATAAAAAAGTTATAAATTGAGTTGCCGTTCATTGAGTAAAATAAGTATTTGATCCCCTACCAACCAATTCTGGCTCCCACAGACTGGCTATGTGCTCACAGATTAGTCCTGTCAATTAACCTCCCTAGCGGTATTCCCAAGTGTAGCTCGGGGTAGAGTTTCAGTACCAAAAGCGGTAAGCCCGAGCTACACTCGGGCTTACCATGCAGCGTTGCATAGGGA
Source organism: Staurois parvus (assembly GCF_062004578.1). Classification (NCBI taxonomy): domain Eukaryota; kingdom Metazoa; phylum Chordata; class Amphibia; order Anura; family Ranidae; genus Staurois; species Staurois parvus. Next base: position 7,299 of record NW_028319170.1, on the reverse strand, counting down.
TTTACTGCAGCGCTTACCTTGTCCTTCACTCCCACGATGCGTCCCCTGCAGCGTCCCAGGCCATCTCCTCCGGGCCGATGCCGGCATCCGGTCCCTGTGACGTCGGGATGTACGGGAGCCGGAATCGGCGGCAAATTTGAAAATTTTTAAAAATGAAATTTTTTTTTAAAACAATTATTACATAGCAAAACATTGCTGTTTCAAAGCATTTCACATACATTTTGTCCCGAGTGCTTTGTCCTGTGCCCTGCCTGCATTTTGACTGTTCTTTCTGCCTGGAAACTTAGAAAAGTCCATAGCGTCCAAAAACGGTCCCTTTATGTCAAAATCGGTTTTAGACCGGCTAGAGAACAGCGATAGTAAATCAGAACCACTTGCAGAATTGAGTGATGATTCGTGGGGGAAATTCATCATCAGACACTGAAAACGATTCTGCGACTTTGCTCAGCGATGTGCGAACTTAGCGCTATATTTCAAATTTCAGTGTTTTTGGTTTGATTATATTATTGAATTAAATTTATTATTATATTATTATTTTTATGATTATTTATTAAATGATAATTTATGATTTCGTGTTTCAAGTTTTATCATATCCGGGATGTTTACTAGACTCTTGTTCGGACAGATTTCAGTGAGTTATTCCTAAATTACAGGCCTACAATAAAAAAAAACTACATATTTCCATGCAAAAAAATGGTACCGCTTTCAGCACCAAAAATCTGAAATAATCATACCGCTAGGGAGGTTAAAGAAGGTGCTCCTAACAACAACACATTATGTGTATAAAAGACACCTGTCCACAGAATATCCATCTTCCTCATCTTCATGGGCAGGACCAAAGAGCTATCAAAGGACATCAGGGACAAGACTGTAAACCTGCACAAGGCTGGAATGGGCTATAAGACCATCAGCAAGAAGCTTGGTGAGGAGGAGACAACTGTTGGAGCGATTATCCGCAAATGGAAGATATACAAAATAACCATCAATCACCCTTGGTCTGGAGCTCCATGCAAGACTTCTCCTCAAGGGGTGAGGATGATCATGAAAAAAGTGAGGGACCAGCCCAGAACTGCACGGGAGGATCTTGTGAATGATCACAAGGCAGTTGAGACTACAATCACCAAACAAACCATTGGTAACACAATACAGTGCCATGGATTGAAATCCTGCAGTGCCCGCAAGGTTCCCCACCTCAAGAAAGCACATGTCCAGGTCTGTCTGAAATTTGCCCATGAACATCTAAATGATTCAGAGGAGGATTGGGAGAAAGTGCTGTGGTCAGATGACACCAAAATTGAACTCTTTGACATTAACTTGACTCGCTGTGTTTGGAGGAAGAAAACAGCTGACTATGACCCTAAGAGCACCATCTGTACAGTGAAGCACGGAGGTGGAAACATTATGCTTTGGGGCTGTTTCTCTGCGAAAGGTACAGGCCAACTTTGCCGCATTGAGGGGCCAATGGACGGGGCTATGTATTGTATTCTTCCCTCAACCAGAACACTGAAGATGGGTCTTCCAGCATGAAAATGACCCAACAAATACGGCCAAGGCAACAAAGGAGTGGTTGAAGAAGAAGCACATTAACCTCTTCACGCCGAGCGCAAGCAAACATCTGGGCCTCAACGCCGAGTGGCCGCACATTTGCGTGCAATTAAAAAAACCATGTGCTGAGTGCGCGTGCCACCAGCACACATGTCCGATACTCACGGAAAAGTCCCGATCTCCTCTTGTGATCGGGACCTTTCCCGATCATGTGACAGCAAATCACGGCAGTCACATGACCCTAAAATCCCACCCGCCTCCAGACTTCTGAAACCCTTAAAGGATCGGGAGGTGCCGGCGCCAATGGGTTAAGGTCCTGGAGTGGCCTAGCCAGCCTCCAGACCTTAATCCTATGGAAAATTTATGGAGGGAGATGAAACTTCTAGTTGCCAAGTGACAGCCAAGAAACCTGAAGGATTTAGAGATCATTAGATTAGCGTGGACAAAAATCCCCCCTGAGATGTGTGCAAACCTGGGAACCAACTACAAGAAACATCTTACCTCTTCTGTGCTTGCCAACAAGGGTTTCTCCATCAAGTATGTTTTGTTTGCGGCTCAAATACTTATTTTGTTCACAGAACTGCGACTCAATTTATATAATTTGTATCATGTTTTTTCTGGATTTTTGGTTAATATTCTTTCTCTGTCATTTAAAATACACCTCTGATAAAAAACAAATTACAGACCTTTCATTTCTTTGTAAGTGGGCAAACTTGCAAAATCTGCAGGGGATCAAATCATTATTTTCCCCACTGTATTTACAGGCATTTACAAATTCAGACGCTAGAGGGCAGCAGATCTCTACACTGGCACAGCAAATGCAATCAATGCAAGATGTACAGAGGTCAAAGTTCAGTGCAAATGCAATTACAAGAGTGAGACACTTGAAAAAAGCATCAGCATATACATGTGACTACTGCCAAACTTGGAAGGGACATACCTAGGCACAATATTACATAGAATGATGAAAGAATGTATTGTAGCGCTCGGGGTGCCCATGCTCAGTACTCATACTCCCCATGCTCAATGTTACGGTGACTAGCTGTGCCGCGCTCCATGGTCCTGCGCTGCCTCATGGCTTTCTCTCTCTTCACTGCACAAAACAGGATTTCCTGACTCCCAGCAATGCACCCATGAAGCCTGAACATGTGACTCCAAAAACGCAGTGCATTTTCAATGTTTTTTGTTGTGTTACCATTGAATTCTATGGAAGGTGCAGGACTTTTCAAACCGAAGCACAAATGCAGCACACTAATGTGAACCGCTACATACGATGTAACCACTTCCCGTCCGGCCCATGTATATAAACGGCCGGACGGTGGCAGTGCAGGGGCGGGTGGCCGTTCATAAACGGCACCCACCATTTAAGCCTGTGTGCTCTCCCTGGGAAGGCGAGGCACCGCGATCCGGAACACCGATCTCTGTACGGGACCTCTGTGTGAGGTCCCGATCATGTGATCACTGATTGGCCAATCAGTGATCACATGAAAAGTAGTAAGCAAGATATCACTTTTTGACATCATTGCTTACTACTAGTGAAATCTGTGAATGATCACAGAGATCACATGGTACAGGGCTATTCACAACAGGTTAGGGTAGAGTAGAGTAGTGTAGTGTAGATTTGGGTAGATTAGGGTAGAGCAGTGTAGTGTAGATTAGGGTAGAGTAGTGTATATTCGGGTAGAGTAGTGTAGTTTAGAGTAATGTAGATTAGGGTAGGGTAGAGTAGTGCAGTGTAGATTAGGGTAGAGTAGTGTAGATTAGGGTAGAGTAGTATAGGTTAGGGTAGACTAGTGTAGTGTAGATTAGGATAGAGTAGTGTAGTGTAGTGTAGAGTAGTGTAGTTTAGGGTAGTGTAGATTAGGGTAGAATAGTGTAGTGTAGATTAGGGTAGAGTAGGTTAGGGTAGAGTAGTGTACGTAAGGGTAGGGTAGTGTAGATTAGGGTAGTGTAGATTAGGGTAGAGTAGTGTAGTATAGATTAGGGTAGAGTAGTGTAGATTAGTGTAGGTTAGGGTAGAGTAGTGTAGATTAGGGTAGAGTAGTGTAGGTTAGGGTAGAGTAGTGTAGTGTAGGTTAGGGTAGTGTAGTATAGGTTAGGGTAGTGTAGATAAGGGTAGAGTAGTGTAGATTAGGGTAGAATAGTGTAGAGTAGATTAGGGTAGAGTAGTGTATTCTAGGGTAGTGTAGATTAGGGTAGAGTAGTGTAGGTTAGGGTAGAGTAGTGTAGTGTAGATTAGGGTAGAGTAGTGTAGTGTAGGTTAGGGTAGAGTAGTGTAGGTTAGGGTAGTGTAGATTAGGGTAGGGTACTGTAGTATAGATTAGGGAAGAGTAGTGTAGATTAGTGTAGGTTAGGGTAGAGTAGTGTAGATTAGGGTAGAGTAGTGTAGATTAGGGTAGAGTAGTGTAGGTTAGGGTAGAGTAGTGTAGATTAGGGTAGAGTAGCGTAGTGTAGATTAGGGTAGAGTAGTGTGGTTAGGGTAGAGTAGTGTAGATCAGGGTAGAGTAGTGTAGGTTAGGGTAGAGTAGTGTAGTGTAGGTTAGGGTAGAGAAGTGTAGGTTAGGGTAGGGTAGTGTAGATTAGGATAGGGTAGTATAGATTAGGGTAGAGTAGTGTAGTGTAGATTAGGGTAGAGTAGTGTAGTGTAGATTAGGGTAGAGTAGTGTAGTGTAGATTAGGGTAGAGTAGTGTAGTGTAGGCTAGTGTAGTGTAGATTAGTGTAGAGTAGTGTAGATTAGGGTAGAGTAGTGTAGATTAGGGTAGAGTAGTGTAGATTAGGGTAGAGTAGTGTAGTGTAGGTTAGGGTAGAGTAGTGTAGGTTAGGGTAGTGTAGATTAGGGTAGGGTAGTGTAGTATAGATTAGGGTAGAGTAGTGTAGATTAGTGTAGGTTAGGGTAGGGTAGAGTAGTGCAGTGTAGATTAGGGTAGAGTAGTGTAGATTAGGGTAGAGTAGTATAGGTTAGGGTAGACTAGTGTAGTGTAGATTAGGATAGAGTAGTGTAGTGTAGAGTAGTGTAGTTTAGGGTAGTGTAGTGTAGATTAGGGTAGAATAGTGTAGTGTAGATTAGGGTAGAGTAGTGTAGATTAGAGTAGAGTAGATTAGGGTAGAGTAGTGTAGATTAGGGTAGAGTAGTTTAGGTAAGGGTAGGGTAGTGTAGATTAGGGTAGTGTAGATTAGGGTAGAGTAGTGTAGATTAGTGTAGGTTAGGGTAGAGTAGTGTAGATTAGGGTAGAGTAGTGTAGGTTAGGGTAGAGTAGTGTAGGGTAGGTTAGGGTAGTGTAGTATAGGTTAGGGTAGTGTAGATAAGGGTAGAGTAGTGTAGATTAGGGTAGAGTAGTGTAGATTAGGGTAGAGTAGTGTAGTCTAGGGTAGTGTAGATTAGGGTAGAGTAGTGTAGGTTAGGGTAGAGTAGTGTAGATTAGGGTAGAGTAGTGTAGTGTAGGTTAGGGTAGAGTAGTGTAGGTTAGGGTAGTGTAGTATAGATTAGGGTAGAGTAGTGTAGATTAGTGTAGGTTAGGGTAGAGTAGTGTAGGTTAGGATAGAGTAGTGTAGATTATGGTAGAGTAGAGTAGTGTGGTTAGGGTAGAGTAGTGTAGATCAGGGTAGAGTAGTGTAGGTTAGGGTAGAGTAGTGTAGTGTAGGTTAGGGTAGAGAAGTGTAGGTTAGGGTAGAGAAGTGTAGGTTAGGGTAGGGTAGTGTAGATTAGGATAGGGTAGTATAGATTAGGGTAGAGTAGTGTAGTGTAGATTAGGGTAGAGTAGTGTAGTGTAGATTAGTGTAGTGTAGGCTAGGGTAGTGTAGATTAGGGTAGAGTAGTGTAGATTAGGGTAGAGTAGTGTAGATTAGGGTAGAGAAGTGTAGTGTAGGTTAGGGTAGAGTAGTGTAGGTTAGGGTAGTGTAGATTAGGGTACGGTAGTGTAGTATAGATTAGGGTAGAGTAGTGTAGATTAGTGTAGGTTAGGGTAGAGTAGTGTAGTGTAGATTAGGGTAGAGTAGCGTAGGTTAGGGTAGAGTAGTGTAGTGTAGATTAGGGTAGAGTAGTGTAGTGTAGGCTAGGGTAGTGTAGATTAGGGTAGAGTAGTGTAGATTAGGGTAGAGCTAGGGTAGTGTAGATTAGGGTAGAGTAGTGTAGGTTAGGGTAGAGTAGTGTAGTGTAGATTAGGGTAGAGTAGTGTAGGTTAGGGTAGAGTAGTGTAATGTAGATTAGGGTAGAGTAGTGTAGTGTAGATTAGGATAGAGTAGTGTAGTGTAGGCTAGGGTAGTGTAGATTAGGGTAGAGTAGTGTAGATTAGGGTAGAGTAGTGTAGGTTAGGGTAGAGTAGTGTAGTGTAGGTTAGGGGTAGAGTAGTGTAGTGTAGGTGTAGTGTAGTGGAGTGGTGAGTGGTAGTGTTGGGGTAGGTGTTGGGAGGTAGGTGTGGTTGGTGTAGGGTGGTAGGGGTTGGGTTGTGGTAGGTGTAGGGTAGGTTTGGGTGTGGTGGGTGGTTTGGTGGGTGGAGGTGGGGTGGGTAGTGTTGGTGGGTTGGGTGTGGTGGGTGGTGTTGGGGTAGGTGGTGGGGTTGGTGGGTGGGTGTTGGTGGGTTGGTGGGTGGTAGGGTGTGGTTGGGTGGGTGTGTTGGGGTGGGTGTGGTGGTTGTGGTGTGGGTTGGTGGGTGGGGTTGGGGTGTGGTGGGGTGTGTGGGTGGGGTGTGGGGTGTGGTGGGGTGTGTGGGTTGGTGGGGTGGTGGTGTGTGGGGTGGGGTGGGTTGGTGTGGTGGTGTGGGGTGGGTTGGGTGTGGTTGGGGTGGTGGTGGGGTTGGTGGGGTGTGGTGGGTGTGGTGGGGTGTGGTGGGGTGAGTGGGTGGGTGGGTTGGTGGGGTGTGGTTGGGGTGTGGGTGGGTGGTGGTGTGGTGGGTTGGTGGGTGTGGGGTGGGTGTGGTGGGTGGGTTGGTGGGGTGGGGTGGGTGGTGTGGGGTGGGTGGGTGGGGTTGTGGGTGGTGGTGGGTGGGGTGGGTGTGTTGGGGTGGGTGGTGGTGGTGTGTGTGGGTTGGGTGGGGTGTGTGGTGTGGGGTGGGGTGGTGTGGTGGTGTGGGTTGGTGGGGTTGTGGTGGGTGGGTTGGTGGGTTGTGGGTGGGGTGTGGTTGGTGTGGTGTTGGTGTGGGTGGGGTGGGTGGGTGTTGGTGGGGTGGTGGGGTGTGGTGGGTGTGGGGTGGGTGGGTGGGGTGGGTGGGGTGGGGTTGTGGGTGGGTGGTGGGGTGGTGGGTGGGTGTGGTGGGTTGGGTGGTGGTGTGGGTGGGTGGTGGGGTGTGGGGTGGGTGGGTGGGTGGGGGTGTGTGGGGTGGGGTGTGGTGGGGTGGTGGTGGGGTGGGGTGGGTGGGGTGTGGGTGGGGTTGGTTGGGGTGGGGTGGGTGGTGGGTGTGGGGTGGTGTGTGGTGGGGTGGTGTGGGGTGGTGTGTGGTGGGGGTGGTGGTGGGTGGTGGGGTGGGTGGGGTGGGTGGGTGGGGTGGTGGTTGTGGGGGTGGGGTTGGTGGGTGGGGTTGGGTGGTTGGTGGGGGTGGGGTGTGTGTGGGTGTGTGGGTGGGTGGGTGTGGTGGGGTGGGTGGGGTTGTGGTGGGGTGGTGGGTGGTGGGGTGGGTGGGTGGTGGTGTGGGGTGGGTGGGGTGTGGGTGGGGTGGGTGTGGTGGGGTGGGGTGTGGTGGGGTGGGGGTGGGGGGTGGGTGTGGGTTGGTGGTGGTTGTGGTGGGTGGGTGGTGGTGGGTGTGGTGGGGTGGTGTGTG